>NW_013672384.1:42319-46785 GCF_000517525.1 Limulus polyphemus
AAAGCTATACAATGGGCTAATCTGTGCTCTGCCCGCCACGGGTATCGAAACCCGGAGTCTAGCGTTGTAAGTCCGCAGACATACGCTGTGCCACTGGGGGGGGGGGATTACCAAATTAACTTAGATGTTAAAAAATTTAACTGATTAGTATGTAGAACACTCAGAATTTTAAGATTTATTTATGAAAAACAAATACTCAGAAAATCATTCACAAATAAAATGAATACAACATACAACTCACTTCTTACATATTTTAAGAGAGTATCTTCAGAAATCTGAAAAGATGCTTGAGGATTTATCATTATTTAACATACCTATGAAATTATTGGTTTTAACTGACTCAAGCACTTCTAATTATTTGTTTTGCTTAAGGAAAATTATTTCACTTCTTCAACTCGTTGTCAGAGACAGGGCTTAAAACAACGGTCGATATTCGACAAATTATTGATTACGTCAGTAAAAGGAAATTGTAAGTTTGTGATTGGCTAGGTTTCCACGTGGAAATTCTGATCCATATATATTCTAATAAAATCAATAATTGAAATGTTTGTTGGCACTAAACTAAATTATTGCTAAACTTCTCCATAAAAATATTAAAACTCAAAAGCATGAAAAATTCGAATAACTTTAGCCAAGAAGGTAGAGCGTAAATAAAGGTGATCAATAGACAGGCAACGTGTGATGGTAAATTGTGAACTAAATACACTGCCACGTTGATGGCTTCTGATGTTAAAAATCATTAAATATTTTTCTTTTTAGTTTCACTTGAGACATTCAACATGAGCAATGGTGCTTGATTGCATAAAATATAATTACATAATATCGTACTTTCAGTCAGACTTGTGGAAACAGTATTTTACATACCGAATAAGGAAATATGCAGGATTATAGCTCATTTATCCCTTTTTATGGTGTTTTTCGAAAATGTTTACTTTTATCTATAATAAAATAGTCTATGTTGTGAAAATTTAAAACCTTCACCACTTGTGCTTCTTATCAATCTAAGCTAGTTAGATGTTACGGCCCGGCATGGCCAGGTGGATAAGGCGCTCGACTCGCAATCAGAGGGTCGCGGGTTCCAATCCCAGTCTCACCAAACATGCTCGCCCTTTCAGCCGTGGGGGCGTTATAATGTGACGGTCAATTCCACTATTCTTTGGTAAAATAGTAGCCCAAGAGTTTGCGGTGGGTGGTGATGACTAACTGCCTTTCCTCTAGTCTTGCACTGCTAAATTAGGGACGGCTAGCGCAGATAGCCCTCGTGTAGCTTTGCGCGAAATTAAACACAACAAACTTAGATGTTATGATAGTATGTAGGTCAAAATAAAATAAATTATTCCAAATATTTATGTTTAATAATTTGCTCGAGTTTTATTTTCTGAGAGCATTAACCCTATGTGTAAGATAGTTACTGAGTTGTTAGGTACTGTTTTAATTAGGGGTGTGAATCTCGTCATGGTAGTCGATACGTTACGTATCTAGATATTGTTTGTTTATATTTGTTTGAGGTTAGGCACAAAACTACACAATGAGTTATCTGTTTGTATTATGTTGTATTATGCACCAAGTGAAGTTACCTCTATATTTATAAACAAAAGTAGTTAAAGGACTTATAAAACTACTGAATACACCTATTTCTTGCTGCTTATCAACTTCTTTAGTTAACTAACAAAGTAAAAGCTTATTTGCCAAACAAAGCAAATTCTTCATTTCAGCACAAATTGAAAGCGTGAATCAAATATCTCACCTAAACTTGGAATAATTACTTCTTCAAACTGACTTAGGTACATTAGGAAAAGCTAAGACAATTCAGACAAATTATCTTTAGGATGTTGTTCAACCTTAACAGAGTACTGATTACATTAAGTACTTGCTGGAGTACTCGTCCGTTGTAACAAAGGATGGGAAATTGTGCTTCTAATTTGTTTCTTAATATAATTTACATTAAAAGTGCAATAAAAATGAATAAAGGTACCAATACAGAAAAGAAAGACGTGCTGTTTTCAAGAATTCTAACAATAGTGGTTACATACTTTATTCTACTGCTAAGAGATATACAACATTGGTAGTTTTTCCGAAATTATATGAGGGGGTACAGCCCCCCGACCTTCCTTGTGTCATCCTGTATCACTGTGTCAAGTTTGGTGCTGATTGATCAATGAATGTGGAAACGTATAAGGAACAGACACACACACATATTTACGTTTATTTATATAGATACACACACATTGACGTTTATATATAGAAATCTTCTGTTTCAGTAACTAATATTACCGTAGTTATAATTTCATAATTGCAATAACTTAGAATTATGAGATTTTGACATAAGTATTTTATTGCTCAACTATTAGCCAATACTTCCACTCAAGCCCAAGTCTCAAATTGCACGCAATCCTATCTCTGTACGATGTTTGGTTTGTTTCTTTTACCGCAAAGGTACATAAAATCCGGATTTTAATGTTGTAACTCTACTGCTGACCTACCGAGGGACGTATCGTATGAGAAAAGAATTCCTTGGTAATTCGAAAAACGTTCATTTAACTATATATATATTTAAAAATATTACAAAAAAGTCACAAGTGACTTTTGTTTAATTCTATTGTTTGGGATTTGACATATTTTAACTTATTCTGACTTAAGTTCATGTCTATAAAAGGTGGAATGTTTCAATATTTGCCTCTTAATTCAACATTTTGTACTTGAAAGGGGGGCGATAAGTATTGACACATCTTTTAGATATTTTATAGGATAACATGACAGAAATCTCGGCGATAATGTCTGCTTAAACTTGTCCTATTTATCTTTCTTCAACAGACTTTGTCTCGTGAAAGAAAGCAACAAGTAATACAATGTAAGTCCAGCTAATGACGATACATTTACCCTGTCGGACCCTTCAGGAATTACCAAGATATTACGTCTTATATTCCTAGTTATTTATCAAACTGTTAGCAATTACATTACTAACCTTCTTAATCCAAACTGACTTATGTGGTTGCTAAATGTATCCTTTCCAAGATTCCTTATAGCCTAAAAAAAGAGAGTATTTTTTTTCTTTGCTTTTGGATGTCAATAAATCTTACTTTTTTACTTTGGATGTCATTGAATCTTATTTTTACTTTTGGATATCAGTAAATCTTACTTTTTACTTTTGGGTGTCAGTAAATCTTATTTTTACTTTTGGATATCAGTAAATCTTACTTTTACTTTTGGATGTCAATAAATCTTACTTTTTTACTTTTGGATGTCATTGAATCTTACTTTTTACTTTTGAGTGTCAGTAAATCTTACCTTTTACTTTTGGATATCAGTAAATCTTACTTTTTACTTTTGGGTGTCAGTAAATCTTATTTTTTACTTTTGGATATCAGTAAATCTTACTTTTACTTTTGGATATCAGTAAATCTTACTTTTTACTTTTTGATGTCAGTAAATCTTACTTTTTACTTTTGGGTGTCAATAAATCTTACCTTTTACTTTTGGATATCAGTAAAAGTAAAAAGTAAGATTTGGGTATAAAATACATCTTACTTATATGAATCCTCTTTCATAAAGAAAAACACTTTCTCTACTAATTAACTCGCTCAGACAGAATACAGTTAGGATAAGATTAATGTACCAAAATTATGTTATGTCATGACTCTCTAAACTAGGTGGACGTTTATGACCCTCTATACTATACTAGGTTGACGTTTATGACCCTCTATACTATACTAGGTTGACGTTTATGACCCTCTATACTATACTAGGTTGACGTTTATGGCCCTCTATACTAGGTGGACGTTTATGACTCTCTATACCAGGTGGACGTTTATGACCCTCTATAAGAGGTGGACGTTTATGACCCTCTATATTAGGTGGACGTTTGTGACCCTCTATACTAGGTGGACGTTTATGACCCTCTATACCAGGTGGACGTTTATGACCCTCTATAAGAGGTGGACGTTTATGACCCTCTATATTAGGTTGACGTTTATGACCCTCTATACCAGGTGGACGTTTATGACCCTCTGTACTAGGTAGACGTTTATGACTCTCTATACCAGGTGGACGTTTGTGACCCTCTATACTAGGTGGACGTTTATGACCCTCTATACTATACTAGGTTGACGTTTATGACCCTCTATACTAGGTTTACGTTTATGACACTCTATACCAGGTGGACGTTTATGACCCTCATTACTAAGTGGACGTTTATGACCCTCTATACTATACTAGGTTGACGTTTATGACCCTCTATACTATACTAGGTTGACGTTTATGGCCCTCTATACTAGGTGGACGTTTATGACTCTCTATACCAGGTGGACGTTTATGACCCTCTATAAGAGGTGGATGTTTATGACCCTCTATATTAGGTGGACGTTTGTGACCCTCTTTACTAGGTGGACGTTTATGACCCTCTATACTAGGTGGACGTTTATGACCCTCTATACCAGGTGGACGTTTATGACCCTCTATACTAGGTG
>NW_013672385.1:0-1367 GCF_000517525.1 Limulus polyphemus
TGCTAAAAGGGGACCCAAGAATAAGGGATGTGCTTCAATGAAGTTATATCAAGTTGGCGCACCAATGGAAAGAGTAGCTCTTGACATTGCTGGTCCTTTGCCCGAAACTCGTGCTGGAAACAAGTACATTTGTGTGGTGATGGATTATTTCATCAAGTGGCCTGAGGAAAATCAGGAAGCTACAACTGTAGCTTCGGTTATTAATGATTTCTTCCTCATATTTGGTATGCCATACGAACTGCATTCAGATCAAGGCCGTAACTTCGAATCGGCTGTGTTCCAAGAATGCTGCAAGTTGTTTGGCATATGAAAGACCAAGACTACACCACTTCACCCACAGTCTGATGGGATGGTAGAAAAGTAAAATGCGACATTGGGACAGGAATACGCAAAGTTTTGTAATAGCCACCAAGATGACTGGGATGTCTTACTCTCTCCACTGTTGATGGACTATAGAACAGCAGAGCATGAAACCACTGGATACACTCCAGCAAAGCTGATGTTTGGTCGGGAACTTCGGTTAGTAGTGGATCTGATAACAGAACGCCTACCTTATGAAGAGTTGCCTAAAAATGTGTCAGAGTTTGTGACAGTGTTATCCGAAAGGATGGATGGTATTCACCATCAAGTGCGTTCAAATTTGAAATCGTCTTTCAGTGGATCGTCTCTCAGACGTGACTTTCCAGATAGAATGTGGTCGTCGAGGTAAGCCAAAGGTGGTGCATGCCAACAGACTTTGGCGTTATCATGGTCCAGGACATTTCAGTTGGAATGAAGTGAACAATGGAACAAATGATGCTGCTGAAGACGTGTCACCTGAAAAAGCCACTGTCGAAGAAGAAACTCTACCTGGTTTTGAGAAGGGAAACAGTGAAGCCCTTGATGAAGTTACTACCACTGATGTGACTGTTACCGATAATAGGACAATTCCCTATGGATTAGATGAACCTCACGGGAAGCAGAAGCCAGTACGGAAGAAGATACGTCCCGTAAAATTAAGAGATTTTGTTGAATTTTAATTTTGTGTTTGTAAATTCTGTACATTTAATTAAGTTATTGTTAATTATCTATTGGTTAAATGTAAGTGGCTGTTGTTCGGGACGAACAATACTAGGGAAGGGGCAGTGTTATGACAGCGGTAGTCACGTGACCCTGGTACACGTCATAATATTCTCGAAGGTTCGGCGAACATCGCAAATAATCCAGTATGTGTTAGGCGCCCTCTATTCCTGTATATAAGTGCGCCGGATAACGTGAGAAAAATTAATCGGAATTGATAATGGTTGGAGACGGCTTGAATGGGTAATGAAGAAAAACTTTAATATAACAGCAAATGTACAACGTTTCGACAAGGTTTTGTCATCTGT
>NW_013672385.1:1900-9419 GCF_000517525.1 Limulus polyphemus
ACAGATGACAAAACCTTGTCGAAACGTTGTACATTTGCTGTTATATTAAAGTTTTTCTTCATTACCCATTCAAGCCGTCTCCAGCCACTATTAGTCTCAAAGTAGGTTCCTCGTCATCGAATTTGAATTCATAATCGGAATTGTATCGTAGTCAAGTAGAGACGGACAATTGAGTCAAGCGCGGTAGTGACCCTAAGTAAATCCGTGAATCACTGTGAATTATAGCGTGTGTTTAATGTAGCTGTGGAAATTAAGTGTATTGCAAAGTTGTATCCAGGGGAAAATAAACTAGTTTTATTTAAGAAAGGACTTGTATCGCTAAAATTTCTTCGAAAAGAATTTTTTACAGAATATTAACAAACAACTAGAGACAGTAACAATATGTTGAAAAGGATAATAACATTAGTTTAAGGTACATAGCCAGAAAAAAAAATTGAAAAAAAAAGGAGAAAGAGATGCACCACATTAGGCCAACACATTCTCGAATAAGGGGCTTGATTATATGTTTCACACACAATGCATATATAAAAACATTTGGGGGAAGGGGTGTGAAACGAAGACACTCATGCAAAAATGTGCACAAGGAACACATTCGATTTTTTTTTCTGTATCCAGTGAGCAATCTGGCTATATCTCTAATAGTATAACGCTAGTGATATAATAATATCAAACTACAATTCAGTGGATTTCTATTCGTAAAACATTGCCATTTATCAAATGTTGTTGGTGTTGTTTGTTATCAAGCACAAAGCTACACAAAGGGCTACCTGTGCTCTGCCCACCATGGGTATTGAAACTCGGTTTTTAGCGGTATAAGTCCGCAGACATTCCGCTGTGCCACAGGGGGCTTATCAAATTTGCATGTAAACTTTAGGAAGTTGCTATACCAACGGTATAAACAAAAGCGGAAGTATGTTAATAGGCTATACCATAGTCAAAATGCAATGAAAGTGGTTAAAGTTTTTAAATAATTACAGATTAATCTTTTCTGGTTTTAGATTGAAACCGAACATAAACAATTTACGTTGAATGCCTAAAATTTACTATATTTTCAATTCATAAACTTTGAAAATGGATAATGATAGGAGTAAAACTAACGTTACTAGTAATAGTACTACGTCTACGTTACCTTCTGATAGTGATAGTACTAACAGTGACAGTGAAGATAAAGAAGTAGGCCCAGGCCAACTGAAAAAAGTCTTAATAAGTCCAAGTTCTCTCTCTATCGATTATCCTACAAAAAGAAAAGGTGCTGCAAAAGAAATATTAAGACAAGATATCCAAAATCTTCTTAGTAAGAGGAGCGAACTAAGACCGCGTGAACGCGAAATGTCATTGCGAACGAGAAAACTTTCAATTGATGTGCTGGATAAACTCAGTAGGCGTTTAGAAGTAACCAAAGAGTTGGAAATTGCCACTAGAGAAGACGACGATATTCATATACGTGAAATGAAGAAAAATATTCTTAGTGAATCGAGCCAGTTACGTTGCGTCTTGCTTGAAATTGAAAGCTCAAAGATTTTTAGTGGGATCATTTTTTCAGTTATTTTGTTAAATACTGCATTATTGATGGCGCAGACATTCGAAGTTGCTGAAGTTCGTGCAGGTAAATGCTAATGTAAGATTTAAGTTAAGGAGTGTTGTGAAAAAGTGAATTGATCTTAGGCCTATAGGCCAATGTTAAGTGTAGCCAAAAAACATATATCGTTGAGACGGCCCACACCCGATTTTTACAAGTCTAATGAAATTTAAACCGCACCAACCATTGGCTGGATTGATAACACCAACTAAGCCACTTAATCGCACAACTTATGAAATGTTCAGTGGTTTGTAGTTTACAATTATAAATGTTTCTTTTTCTTTGTTTTGACATGGAATCATAACCACAGGTGAAATAATCTGATAGTAATATATGATTACTATTCACGATTTAGAGTGTATTAGTTCCAATGACTGCCATTAGCTGATGATATAGAATTTTGCTTCTACAAAACTTGAAAAGGTTGTAGGTTAAGCTGTTGATATATAAGTTTGTGCCTCTCCAAGAGTTAAAAAGCTGTAGGTTAATACTTTGATATAGAATAGTCCTTTCCATATGTTAAAAAGCTGTAAATTAAACCCATTATATAGAGTTGTGCTTTAAATTTCAAAGAGTTGAAGAGGCTGTGAGTTAAGACCAGATGAATAGTTGTGCTTTTTGAAGAGTTGGCTGAAGTTAAGACCTTCATGTGAAGGTGTGGCTTTGTGGTATATCCAAGTAAAACAAAGTAAACTTTTGACCTACTGGATTGGTCTAAATAACTGGAGATTTTATCAAGATATTGATCATGAAGAAATACTAAATTTCTTAGTGAGGCATGAGATGAAATAAAGAGACTGGATACAGTGCTATCACATGATTGGCCTTTCTCATTGAAACACAGATAAGGCCTAAACTCTAGATATTAGTTTGGCTACCACTAAAGGACTGCTGTCAACATCATTGCACAACATGCAATATTTAAACAATATCTCTCATAGTTGGTGGAGTGGATACAGTTGTCAAAGTCACAATAGCTGGCTGGTCCCTGATAGTGTTCACTATTACAATATTACAATCACCATCATTGTTGGTAGTGGTTTCTACTTCCCAAGAATTTGGTTGTTCCTTAAGATGATTGTAACTCCAGGAAGGTCTTTTGAGCATCAAGATTTAATAGTTTCAGTGAAGGTGGACACATATTTGGTGCCTTCACCTCACTATTGTTACACACTCCCCAAAGGAACATTTCAGGAGAGGCACCTGATGCCAAGACATTTGCCATTTCTCCTTTTTCACTGCTGTTGTAGTGGCAGTTTGCAGCAGTGGTTGAAGCTCAGCTTGATAGGTAAAGAAATGGTAATCTGTGGTGTGGTCTAGTCCCAAGAGACATCAGAGCAAACCTAACAACTGTCTCAGCAAGATCCCAAATGTCCAGCAATGCATCTTTATCTGTGAGTTCTGCTGGGTGGAAGGTAAGACTAGTTCTAGGTATTTTTGGATTGTCAGGAAAGTCCAGATCCTAGTCTTCAACATTTCACATACCCTTTTTCACTGCATATATTTCTTTTGTATCTGAATCACAGTTTTCCTGGAACGTTTGTGACTCCAGAATGTGATATCACATTCATAACTATTTCCTACCCTTCCATTTCCTATTTCTATTCCCACTCCAATCCTAGTTGACTTTTCTGTCCAGTTCATGCTCTCCAGGGCTATATTGCAGCATGGCTTTTATTTTGTGATTCCCGTTCTCACCGTTTATTCAATGGTACCCTTCCTCTACCCAAGATATTTCTCCAATCTTTCTTCTGGGTTGGATTTACCATCTTATGGGGTTGGCTTATATTTCCTTGTCTCCTGTCTCCCAATGTATTTTTCTGGTATCCTTACACCTCACCCTCTTCTTGTCTACCCACTTCTATCCCCAACTGGGGAGATCATTCAGACTGGCATGTGGACCACAGCACACACCTTCATCTTTCATTAACTTCATCGTGTGACCATCTCCTTCTCATCAGGATACTGAAAACTGCCCATTGCCATCCTCCACAACTCGGCTCAAATGTGAGTGGGTAAGTGTTTTTATATTTATTTATTTCCTTACAGTGGCCCAGTTTTACATGCTGAATCCCACTGTGTGATGAGTGGTGTCTGTCCATGTATAGGAATACATAAATCATCACTGTATGGCTTTTCAGGTCTATAATGCCAATTGTTGAAATGGGGTGCTCCACAGGACCACTAGTAGGTGCATCCTCACAGTATATTGCATCATATATGTGCCCATCCTAGACTGTACTAACTCATGGACTATCATGAGTAAAGCAATGTTAGGATATCTGCCCAGCTCTCCGATCTTTGTTAACTAAATGGGTACTGGCCTGCTTTTAAAAATGGGGTTTTGTGGCTATCCATTGCACTTTCTCCAGTGTTGCATTCCTAAGGACTCTCTGCCTTGTTATTCCCTGGCCCCCTATTCGAGTGGGGTATGGGAGTCCTTACCGCTTACCAGCCCTAACCACTGGAGTGGTGGACCATGGAGGAATCTTGCTGCATGTGCTCAATTTCATTCATTTGGGAGTAGGTGGTAGTGTTTTTTCAGAATAGATGATATGAATCTTCCTCCTACCATGGACCAGAAGAAAAATACCTGATGCTGCCTGGTTATGGACTGGAGATGATCTACCAAATGCAGTTCACCACTCCAGCTGGGACTCCTGATCTTACTAATGCTTGAATGTCAGTTCCTGGGTGGTGTGGTGTTGAATTAGAGCTGGACCACCCAATATAAGTCCTCACACATGTAGTTGGTAGGGAGCTCTTGTCCTTCTGTAGACTGGATGATAAATTCCTAATGCCACTAGGTTTTGGATTTGAGTGAACCACCATGTTGCATTCCCCTTTCCTACCATCACCCGGATGTTGGGTTCCCAGGTGGCCTTGTGCTGGTTGTGCTCTAGGTCTGCACACATGTGCCCTGACTAGGATGGCAGAATGGAACCTGTTTTTCCCCTTCTGCTTCCTCATCCTGAGGTGAAAATACTAGGGTCCCTCCTCCTACCACAGACAGAACAATATATAACATATGCTGTCTGGTTTTGGACTGGAGGTGACCTATGGATTATGGTCTGATGCACCCTAGCCACTCTACATAATTTTGCACGTCTAATTGAGTATTTCATGTGCTTCTTTTCTGCCCAAATTAACGACAAGTATTTTTACAATGGATGAAGAGTATACCTAGTTTAGAAGTGGTGTGGTCTCACACAGGTATGTTCCTCTACCAAGAGATATCTCACTCTATGGATGTTCTTTGGATGCTTTCCGAAGGATTCTCATCTAGGTAAGTTTGGCACTGATTTCTCCACCATGTCAGTATGGGATTCTAGCTATTATGTGAGAGGTGGTAAGGTATCATATCGGAAATTAAAATTTTCCTACACTGAAAATATATTTCCGATAGATACTTGCCTTCTCTCACATTTCCCACTTTACCTCTCCACTTCTGGTGCTTCTTTTTTGCCTAATCTCAAAGTGAAGATTGGATCCTACAGTATAGAGGGAGTCAGCTGCAACAGGAGTGTGTCACATTCCTATTGGTGGAGGGTTGTCCATGCTTATTTGTATGCTACAACACGGGCTGTACCATGTTAAACACTTGAAGTAGGGGAGAGTATCTAGGCTAGTGGCAAGTGAAATATTTGTACCTATAGAGGGCAGCACTGAAGGAGAAAAGCTATAATGTATTTTTTGGAAATATCTTTTCAGTGTAGGAAAATTTTTACTTCCAGTTATTGAAAAGGCTGCAAGTTAAGACTTGATATAAAGTTATGCATTTCTAAGAACTAAATAATGTTGTAAGTTAAGCTACTGACTTAGAGTTGTACCTCTCTAAGAGTTAAATAGGCTTTAAATTAAGATCTCATATAGTTTAGTATTGTACAAGAGTTAAAAAGGCTGCAAATTCACACTTGAAATAGGGTTGTGCTTTTTCTAAGAGTTCAAAAAGTTGTAAGTTAAGACTATAATAGAGAGTTGTGGTTTTCCATGAACTAAAAAGTTTGTAAGTTAACACTTTGAAATAGAGATGTGTCTCTTCAAAAGTGAAAGAAACTGTAAATGTTGGAGACCTTGGTGTAGAATTGTGCTTTTACAAGAGCTGAAAAGGTTTTAAGTTAAGACCTTTGAACAGAATGTGTACTTTTTCAAAAGCTAAAAAAACTGTAAGCTAAGGCATTGATTTACATTTTTCCTTAAGAGTTAATAGAAATATTTTTGGGTTGAAGAGCAGTGCTATTCACCCACTCATAAGTCATAATCATTCTCATACTTTATTACAAACCACAGTAAATGTAGCAAGCTGTCACATGTCTTGATATCAGAGAAACTAGTTTCAACACTTTTGTGTCTCTTCAGTCTCATGTTATCTTTCATTTCATGTTTGTTTCATTTACTGTGATTTTTCAATAACTGCTATGTACAATATTGTGCCCTTTTATTATTTTGGTATATATATATATATATATATACATTACATACATACACACATTTTTATCCCATTCCATGTTTCTTTCATTTGTCATGGTTTTTCACTAACTGCTAAGCATGGTTATTATTTCTGGTCTTTATTTTATATACATACAAACTTTAGAGTAATGCTTAATGTTTATTATTTCACATTGGTAAAATAGTTTTTATATATTAATATCATTGCACTCTTTCCCAAAAGGAATATGACTCTTGGGACTTATAGCAAGTTATAGTTAATTTTTATTAATATTATGCTTAAAACTCTAAAATGTTATTTCCAAAATGCAATTGTCAACAGCTTTAATTTTTTATATCCTCTTATAAATAAATCAGATTGTGATATGATGTTTTTGTTTATTACAGGGTTCTATTTGAATGTCTTGGATAGCATGTTCTTAGCATTTTACATAATTGAAATGATTCTCAAGATATTTGTTTGGAGAAAATTCTACTTCCATAGTGGGTGGAATTTGTTGGGTATGACTCATGGTTTTATTTGATATTGAAGTTATTTGATGTTGTAATTGCTGTTTTATCAACTTTTATTTGAATTCATAGTTTTTGTTTTATGATATTTTAATTGATGATGAAGTTAAAGTTAAGTTGTGAAGAATTTAAGTGTTTTACAGATTTTAGATCAAGTTTATTTAAAAAATGATAATATGTATATTTCCTGTGTAATTTGTTCTTTCATTTCATGAGCAAGTGAAAGACCAAAAGAATAGACATTTTTTCTTTCTGACAGTAACAAAATAATGTAATATGAATCAGTTGAATTCAAAAGCTTGCAGTCAATTCATCTATCTATAGTACATAATCAAAGACTTGAGATAACTATTTAAGCTACCTTCTAAGAAATTATAAATTTTAGGATTCACAAAAACACTAAGGATTTTGTGATCCAACTGTCTCATGTTTTAGTGTTGAATCTCATTACCTTGTTTCCTTCTCAGATTTTGTTATTGTAATGCTGAGTGTATTTGAGTTGGTATTGCCTTTGATGCTGGAGAGTGTGGGAAACTTCCAAGCTGCTTCAATTTTCCGAGTCCTACGAATCTTCAGGACTATCCGAGCCTTACGTGCTCTGAGGGTGCTTCGAACTATCAGGTTAAACATGATTTACGCCATTATGAACTACTAATACACACAGCTCATGTGGATAATTTTCATGACATTTTACTTGCCTCTCAGATCTTCACTGTTTATTTAGGTTATTTTAAGAATTGACTAAGGTAAAGTACATAACCTGTAGTTTGAAAAAGACATCATGATGTTTGTTTCTTTTTAATCATCTGCACATCCATCACAGTACCATATTTGCTTTTAGTACTGTTACGTCTCCGTTCGTTAATTAACTTTCTGTAACTTCGTTCCGACGAAACTTTAGCGACACAAGTCCTTACTTAATAAAACTGGTTTATTCTTTCCGAAATATAACTTTACGATACACTTAATTTCAACAATCGC
>NW_013672385.1:10378-27378 GCF_000517525.1 Limulus polyphemus
CTGTAATTTCTCTTGTTTATTTTCTTTCTCCTCTAACAACTGCTGTAATTTCTCTTGTTTATTTTCTTTCTCCTCCAACAACTGCTGTAATTTCTCTTCTTGTTTTTTTTGTTGTTCGAGCTGCCACTGTTGCAGGTTTCCAGTTGCCACTGCTGTAATTTTTCTTCTTGTTTCTTTTCTCGTTCGTCTTGTTTCTTTTCTTTTTCCTCCAACCACTGCTGTAATTTCTCTTCTTATTCTTCTTGTTTCTTTTCTTTTTCCTCCAACAACTGCTGTAATTTCTCTTCTTGTTTATTTTGTTGTTCGAGCTGCCACTGTTGCAGGTTTTCTTGCCACTGCTGTAATCTTTCTTCTTGTTTCTTTTCTCGTTCGTCTTGTTTCTTTTCTTTTTCCTCCAACCACTGCTGTAATTTCTCTTCCTGTTCTTCTTGTTTCTTTTCTTTTTCCTCAAACAACTGCTGTAATTTCTCTTGTTTATTTTGCTGTTCGAGCTGTCACTGTTGCAGGTTTTCTTGCAACTGCTGTTGTCTCTCTTCTTGTTTCTTTTCTTTTTCCTCCAACAACTTCTGTAATTTCTTATCTCGTTTCCATTTTTTTTTTATCCCGCTTCTGACACCAATTTGTTACATCTCTGTTTGTTAATTAACTTTCCGTAACTTCGTTCTTGATGAAACTTTAGTGACACAAGTCCTTACTTAATAAAACTGGTTTATTCTTTCGAATATAACTTTACGATACACTTAATTTCAACAATCTCGCTAAAACAAATGCTATAACAACGAACGTGCTCAATATGCTCTCTGACTGCAGATCAATTACTCACTGTCTACACACACACCTTAATTCGTCACGTTGTCACCCTCTTATATATATATACCAGACTACCCTATATCTAGTAATCTCCCGACTATTCCCGAAGGTTCGAGAGAAGTGGAGTGACCTCGCTCACGCAACAGTACTTTTTGTCAAATTTTCATCCCAAAATAAAGGTATGAGTAACTAATAAGTAACTTTTTATCTAAATAAAAAAAAACAGTTATAAGAAATCCACCCCAAGAGTTATCATTCTTTTTCAAGTCTTAATGCAATGAATATTAACAGCACTGTCGCATGATGGTGCATAAACCTGGTGCATGAACCCTTACTATTGTATGAGGGATGTCCAAAACGTTTGTGGCCTGAACTATAAAGAAAAGAGATACTGGTTCAACTATGGTTTATTTTTCAACATAATCTCCTCCTGAGTCTATACAATTGTGTCAGCAATGTTCTAAGGCCTTTATGCCCTTCTGAAAGAACTCTTCTTCTTGGTTCTCAATCTATGACTGGATGGTGTGTACAAGATCATCATCACTCTGAAATATTTGACCATTCAGAAAGATGTTAAGGTTTGGGAAGAGAAAAAACGTCACTTGGAGCTAAATCTGGTGAATAAGGGGTTTCATTAAGTAATTTGAAGCCAATATCATAGATGGCATTCAAAGCAACATGCAAGTTATGATATGGGGCATTGTTCTGTTGGAAGAGCACACTTTTCTGAGTTACCCTGTTTTCTTTGATTTCTTGATGCAAATTGTTGATTAAGGATGAATAATAATATCCTGTAATGGTGTGAACCCTTTCCAAATAATCAACTAGTAAAATGCTCTTGGCATCCCAAGAAAATGATGCCATGATCTTCCCAGTAGAGATTTGTGACTTGAACTTCTTTCTTTGGTGTGGGTGAACTTGGGTGTAAATTTCCATTGAAAACTTTGCATTTTATCTTTAGGTTGAAGTGGTGGACCAATGTTTTATCCATAGTTACCTTTGGAGTTGGCATTGGCTTTTAACAACTTGGATCTGTTTCTGCTCAGGTGACAATATTTTTAGAACTTGCCTGGCAATAACCTTACTTATGCTCAAACTGTCCTTAAAAATGCTCAGATCATCTTCACCATTATCTTCCACGCTTAAACTCAGCACATCACTTTTACACTGTTGAATATGCCAGATCACCCTCTCTTTTAATAAAATATTTTATCACAGCACAAAGCAACATCTTCTACACAAAGTTTAACCCTGCTCACCTCATTCTACAACACACAAAATAAGCTTGATAATTTGTAGGTTACATGTTGTTTACTCATAAGAATGTTCAAACTTAAAATTTATCAGAAAAAATCATAATTCCATTATATTTAGACAACCCACATACATAATTACAGTGCTAAAATTGTTGATAACATATTATTATAGGAGACATAAAATACTGTAAATCAGATTTTTGTGTTTAGTTCTGACTGTTTACATTTGTAGCTCACTCTCTGCTTTTTGCAATGAAATACTGTAATGTATTTAGTTTAGACTTTTTTATTTGCATAAGATACTTTAAAGTTTATATGTTTAGCTCGGATTACATTTTTTGACATGAAATACTGTGAAAAAGAAGCTTATGAGTTTAGTTTAGACTATATATCATTTTGAAGCAAAATAAAAATTAGAAAATAAATCACAAACTTGTACGTTACGAGCTTCATCATGACAACCCTGTATTTTGTACAAACAACAGAAAGATTAAGTGTTGTGTTTTTCATATTTATGTATTATGTGTATATCAGTTATTCTGATTGTTGTATATAGGTTTCTGAAAAGTCTACAAATTATCATAAACACATTATTTCAATCAATTCAGTCAATGGGTGCTATTGGAACCTTGATGGCCTTGTTTATGTGTATCCTTTATTGCAACAATTTAATGACTTTTATTAATGAGTTACAGTAAATGAACTGAAGTTTGAATAAAGTTATATGTATACCTCACAAAGGCTGCTACTATAAGGGGATAGATGTAGCCTAGTAATTACTATGCTCAGACTGTTAACCTGATGCTGCAGAAACGTGTTCTGTACTTGAGGCCATGGATGCTCTAAAGTTTATAGGACTGATGGTCAAATTCCACAATTCAATCAGATAAGAGTAGCTCAAAAGTTGGTGATGGATTATTTTGACTAGCTCTTTTCTCTCTGGTTTGTCTTCAGAAGTAGGGAAGATTATGAACAAATAGCCTTTCTGTAGCTTTTTGTAATATTCTGAAACATACTGTGTAAGGATCCTCTAATGAATATATAAGTGTATCATCATAAAATATTTTGGTATTGAAAGTAATTTTTAGATTATTATGCATTTTTGATTCATGTACAAATGCTAATATTGGATGTAATTGCTACTGATATAACTAGTGTATAAACATTTAGATTCCATAATGTCATTTCTAGTCAGTATAGATATAAAGTAAAGTTGAATTTGATTAATGAAATACACTTTGAATATTTTGGTTTTACACTGTTTTCACATCACTAATGTAATAATATTTCCTACTAATGAAAAACTATTTTACTTTATGTGAAATTGTTTCCCTAAATGATACATTTGTACAATTTATCAATAATCATTGCTTCATAACATTTAAATTATATTACAAATATTGCAAAACCCAAATATTTTGGTACATAAATCAGTAGAGAACTGTAAAAAATAAATTCAGAAATATTTTCTCATTACTGGTATAGGAACTTACATTAGGTAAAACCCATTTTAACAGAGGTTCAAACTATTTTGACTGAATCACAGGACATTAAAACAATGAATAGAAATCATACCAACCAAAGATCATGTTAGGTTGCCTATATTGTAGGAATTTAAGACAATTCAGAAAACTCATTTCAACAACAGTTCAGGGAAGGTTGCCTAGATTACAGGATTTTTAAGACATTACAGGAAACTAATTTCAACAACAGTTTGGGGAAAGCTGTCTAGGTTACTGGAGTTTAAAACAATGCAGGAAACTCATTTCAAGTACCATCCAGGGAATGTTGCCTAGATTAAAGGACTTTAAGACAATACAGGGAAATAATTTCAACAACAGTTCAAGGAAGATTACTTAGATGACAGGATTTGAAGGCAATGCAGAGTACTCATTTCAGCAGTATTTCAGGGTAGGTTGTCTAGGTTACTGGAGTTTAAAGTAATGCAGGAAACTCATTTTAAGAACCATTCAGGGAAGGTTGCTTATATTAAAGGACTTTAAGACAGTGCAGGGAATTCTTTTCAACAACAGTTTAGGGAAAACTGTCTAGGTTACTGGAGTTTAAAACAATGCAGGAAATTAATTTCAACAGCATTTCAGGGAAGGTTGCTCAGAAAACAGGATTTTTAAAACAGTGCAGGGCACTCATTTCAACAACATTTCAGGTAATGTTACCTAGGATTGTAGGACTTCAAGGCAGGGCAAGAAATTTATTTCAATGACAGTTCAGGGTAGGTTGTTTAGGTTACAGGACTTCAAGGTAGTCTAGGGAACATATTTCAATGATAGTTCAGGGTAAGTAATTTAGACTACAGAAAATCAAGACAGTGAGTGTATTTATTATTGTGGCTATCGTTTCTGAAATGTTCAGAATTTAACTGCTCTATGAGTTATTTAGCTTTGACAACTTTTTTAGATGTCTTTGCAGTAATAGGTAGAGGTCTTTATCATGAAGTCAACAATGAAAAGTTTGGGGACCTTGGTAAATCTATTTTTACCCTTTACCAACTTTTGACTTTAGATGATTGGTTTATGATTTATAAAGACACTCTTAAAGAGAACAAATGTAAGTAGAAAATAACCAAGTTTCTGATTATTGCTTTTTCAAACTTATGTGTGATGATAATGAATTACACTAGAAAATATTATATAATAAAACATTAAGTAAATATCAATGATGGTAAAACATTAAAAAAAGATGTATAATTAGTGTTTATGAACAGTAGATATATCCTCAAAGTTTTTAAGTTTTGAATTACCAAAGGGTTCAATATGGAATCCATTGGATTTGTAACTTTTTCACTGCCATAGAAACATATATATCCTGCTCTGGACCACTGCCATGTGAGTTTGGAATTTTGTATCACCATAAAAAAGGGCACTCCCTATTAAACTTCCTAGAGCTTACTAGTTTCAAGTCTTGGTTAAGTGTAAGTTAAAATATTAAAATGTATTTTTACTTTTTATTATGTATCTAAATATATATCTGGCATTGAAAGAGTTAATCACAATTTGCTAAACTAGTTATGCACCAAGTTGCTTTGGCTCCATGACCCTATTGGTTACAGGTTTTCTCTAATAATGTATCAATTACATAAAAAAAAAAGTAAACAAAAATACCATTTACATTACAATTAATCCCATGAATTATTAGTGGTTCCTTTTTTGTATTTAACATAGAAAATGAGGAATTACACCCAATGTATTTATCATTTCCTTACATTAACATTAAAATAGACAATAACATTAAAGTCCCTAATATAACATAATATATTAACCCTCCTGTAGTCAAAGATATGAAAATAAGTCAGTAATATGAGGTTAAATAAGCAGTAATGTTTAAAGAAGTATACCGATATAAACCGTTCTTTTTACAAAAAACATGTTTTGTTTTTAATTTGCTTCTGGTCTTCCAGCATACTGGCACATCCTTATCTTCCTAATTGTCTACATTGTGGTGGAGTATTTCATCTTCTTGAAGTGAGTTTCTTGCTTATCTACATTAGCAATACACAAAAGTTAACATTTTGGTTGACCACCCCAAATCATGGGCTGTGTGATTTCTTATTTTTTAACCAAATTTATTGAATGAGCAAATTTCTTGTATTTTAGTGACTTCTTAATTAGTAACTATATTTTTCAGACATTAGAGACTATTTCAGTAAAATATTTGTGTGCAGAATTTAATTAGTTTCATTCTGACAGTCCATGGTTTATTATTCACATCCATTTTATTTTGTGCTTTTGACAGTCAGTACTCTTCCTTTCAGATGTACATTAATGTAACTTGACTATTTTTAAGTTCAGACCTCATTAGTTTGATTCTGATAGTCGAGTTTTGTGTTAATTTTAAATTCAAAACAAGTTTACATTATTTCAATTCTGTTAGACATTGTTTTGTAATCCAAGTTTTCACATTTCTTCACTGTTTCTTGTATAATTGTATATAGAGTAGGATTGTAAATTACTGGTGTTTATAGCATCTATTTTAAGAAGTTAACAATTCAAAATAACTGTTTTGTTCTTAATATTTTATCATAATATGATTCATTCTATAATCCCCTTTCTTTGATTAAGTTGATGTTCAAAAATAGTTTATCCTTCAAGAGAATGTGAGCAATGTGAATAAAATACATAAAATTATGTTTCAGTAGTAAAACATAAATTATGAATACAAATCATGGAGTCATGTTCAAGTTGTAAAAATTTGAATTTAAAAATACTACTCACCTCTTCACCACAAAGATCTATTACCTTGCACACCTTACCATATAATTTCTTGCACATGCCACAGATCTTGAAGAAATCTTCTACTTCTTGTTTCAATGTCTATTACACAAGCCTATGATGTAACCATCATTAGACTCTAGCACTCCACCAATGGGAAGGTGTCATATTCTCCATGCATACTAATTCTCATGAGCACTAGCACATGATCACAGGCTCATTCTTTCCCATCTTCAGATGTGTTATATTTTCAATAGATTTAACTGCTTCTTAATATTTATTGTGTAGTGTTTCTTTCCTTAATTTTCTTATTATATGAAAGAACAATACTAAATTGTAAACTTATCAGTTCGAACTATCTTCAATTTGATTTTTTTTACCAGCATTGTACTTTGAGACATGTCCCATTGTTTAATCCAACATACAGGTTTTGTCCTGTACATTGAAGAAAACAGATTACTCATTACATCCCCCAATCCATGATCTAGCTGCCGTTGACTTCCAGCATAATGAGGTAATCTGTGTCCCACTTAGAATTTGTAATGTGCATCATAAATGGCAGGATCAAGATAATAAGGCACTCTCATGATCTCATTTCTACTTTTGACAATGGAAATGAAGTGTTATGATGACTCACTCTTGTTCAAATTGGATAGATCGATCTCAACAGTCTGAAAACCTTCTTTAGAAACTGGTTTGTAATATGACTTTGTAAATGTTTCAGTGATCATGTTAATTTGAATGACTCATACTCTTCAAGGATACCATTATGCCTATGCATCATCACCATACCTGGCTCATTTTATAACTAATAACACAAAAATAAACAAACAAAACAAAAGAAAAACATTTTCTAGGTATTTATAGAAACAGACCACCAACATCAGTTTCATGGATGAACGGGATTATGCATTCATGTTTTCATATTTCTAACATCTCCCAAGGTTTTTAACACTCCTTCACAGGAGTCATCCAATACTGTCTTGGTGATTGGAGACACTGAAGATCAGTGATATTACTGTGATTGTGCACCAGAGGTTGATTCCATTCTGATCTTTGATCCCAGCAGGATTCCTGTCCTCCTGCTTCTGTTACTTTAGCTGAGCTTTGTCTTTGCATGCTTTAACTTCTCATTTTCCCTTCCCAACATGAAGCAGGTAGTCCCACTTTTGTCCTTCATTGCTTAGATTCCACAGGTATGTGTTTTTTCTGATGTAGCCTTTTGCTCAATCTCAGGCTTCCTTATTACATGAGCCTCATTCACCTAAATCATTTCTTTCAGTTTAGGGATCTCTTACTTTTCCTTTTTTCTTTCTCTTCAGTTACTTGTATTCATCTATTACAGGATTATTTATTCATTCTTATGTTTTACATTACTTTGGGGGTTTCCATCATTACCCTATCATTACTGGATCAACTTGCATGTACCTATGTTTTTCACTTTGTATTCAATTTTCTTCCGTTCATTCCCAATTACCTTGGTTTCTTTATTTCTGGGACTGCTTTGTTAGGTTAATTATCTTACTTTCTGACTTTCACCTCCCTCACTTTCCTCTCCAGAACTTCTGTCTTGCACCATTTCTTTGTGATATATTTTTGGAGGTATTTCTGATACATTGACATCTTGAACTGATGCAAACCTTCAGCAGTCACCTCTTCTCACTCTAGTTAGATGGCTTCATAGAGTCACCCCCCCTCTTTTGTTTCTTGTCTTCTTTTTACTATCTTTCTCTGAGAGTTGGCTGTCATGGGTCTTAGAAGTGATTTATTTCTGGAGCCAACCCTCATATCCAGTCCTGTGGGAGTATTTCTCTTCCATTTTGTCTACTGGTGGACTCCCTTTTCTACAACCTAGTGCAATTCTCAGTTGCTTTCGCAGGAGTTTTATATATACTTCTACTCTCCAACTTACCTGTTGTAAACACCATGGGACAATTCCTCAACCATACTCTGGAGCTTTATCTCATCTTTTTATTGTTCCCATGAGGATGTTAGGTTGCCAGGCAGATATCTATCTGTCCAACTTGATACATCTGTCAGGGTTTTATGTATATGAGTGGGCTGGGATTCTTCTACAATAGGTGTCTATGACTTGTTGGCAATAAATTTGAACCATAAATGGACAGCACACAATCCACTTGTTTTAAAATAATATAAATTCAAAACAAGTCAAACGTATGTACAAAAATTCTTTATACTATAGGAAATCATAGTTTTATCTAAAACTCTGAACTTTACTCTTGTCAAAGTCCACACAGGCTGATTCAATTACTTTAGAATTCAATTGACAAGACGAATTATTTTTCTCTACTTTTATCACAGTAGTATTAGTGAATAATTCACTTACATTACCCAATGGGTTACCAAAGTTGTATCTTGAACTTTAAATTGTTGTCTCCTTTTCATCAAAGTCCACACAGGCAGGTTCAATTACTTTAGATCATCCTTTGACAAGACAAATTATCTCTTTATCTCTGTTAAACTGTGAAACCCATTTTAAGATATCACCCATTAAGGCTAATCACTCACACGTCAGCTAACTTCACGTTTTCTAACTTTTTTTTCTGACTGAACTTCTCTTGACTTCTTCTCACTTGTGCTCACTTGGTTGCCTATATATATAACTTGCCCAACTGAGACCTGGAACTTTCTACAAACTAGGAGATGCTATAATGTAACAATACTCACATAGCGAGAAAAACTTAGATGTTTCAAGAAAGAAGACATCAACAATTGAACTACACACACAATGTACGACCCTTACTGAATTACTTAACAAAATGTGTTATATCTATTACTTTTAAAATAATTAACTTTTAACACTCTTGTTATGAAAACTAAATATTCATTAAATATTAAATCACTAAATATGACTATTAAGCTAAACAGTATAGTATATCCAACAACATCTTTGGTCTTTCCTCAGTTCCTGATGAGCAGTTTTCTCATTCTTTGGTGGATAATCTTTCCAGTGATGAATGGCCTGATTTTGGGGTCTCAGACACTTTTTCCACATCCTGATTTGTCTGTACACCCTTTTCTTCTTTAGGTTTGCCCATAATGGTTGAACAGTTGGTTCTCAGTCCTTCCCTTCAAATTAACTATGGTTCCATCTTTTTCCCTGAATTGTCCTGTGGCTTTTTACTCAAAGGTTATATTCTTGAGGTCTGTTGTTCCATTACTATATAGACATTTGGTGTCTATTCGCCTCTTTGAATGTAGCTTCCTCCATTGTGATCTCCCTTCTCCTTCAGAAGTTATTTCCTTTGAAGTAGCTAGTTTTGGCCTCCATTTCAGGCTCAACCCCCATCCTATATTTCATTCACTTGGGGGAAGTCTCATTCTACTTCTTTGTCTTTGTGACATGGAGCTTTTGATACTAGTGCTCTTGTGTCTCCTTAATTTCCTGCATCAACATTGTTGGGGACTTTTCCTCATTTCTCTTGGATGTCCCCATCAGTGGTTTTTAGTCTGTCAATACAGGTATATCTAAACATACGCTTTTTTTTCACATCTTGTAATCATGATGTTTCTCTTGATTCTACATGATCCTGGAATCCCTCTTCCCCCACCTTACCCAGACATGCATCTGTTTGGAGCCATCAAGGCTCAGAAGTCACTCTGTGGCTCCTTGCTCTTATTTATGTGAGCTTCCATATCTGTGATAAGTATAGCACAGGTGACATTTTATGTTATCTTTGTGCTTGATGACAACCAATCCAACAACCACACCTTTCCACTGCCTCTTTTTGGGTAGGTGTGCAATTCTGGATGCTTAATCTATTTCAGCATCTGATACCCAAGAGTGAGGTTTCTCTGTCTTTATGTCCTCAAGTTGGTGGATACTCTGCAGGCTTGCCATTATCTTCTGTTTTATCTGCCTGATCTTCTTATCATGATCCATTCAAACACCTCCTCTGTTCTTTCTTCCTTACTCTGACAGAAACTTCTGTTTTTCTGACTCCAAGTCCTATTTTTTGGGTCTATGACCACCACATTCAGTTGTTGATCTCTAATGTCTGGTGGCAGACTGACTATCTCACCTAGGCCTGACTCTTCTCACAGAGTGATTTCTCCATCCTTTGGTTTTTCAGTAGATTTGCTCCCACTATGAGCATTCTATCATCACTAACTTTCCACTACCCACCATTCTTCACTTTCACTCATTTGGAATCCAACCCTAGACTTTGGATTTCTGCCTGAGGACGCTTAGGTATGATTCAACTTCCTTTTATATGCTTTGTACATATTTCTTCTCCTTCTCCCTTGCAGGAGCCATTCCTCACTTTTGTCTTTTCCTCCTATTTACCTCTTCTTTCCTGGCTATCGCAATCATTGGCAGGGTGTTTGGATGTTTTCTTCACTCATCATGTATTGTCATGCATTTTCATACCATCCCAGCTTGCCTCCTTTGTTTTATATGGTGTATTCATTATTATCTCACTCATACTGCCCTTTGTTTGGCCTTTGCCAACTTATTTTCTTGACATGGGAATCCTCTTCCTCTAGTCATTTAATCTCTTTCCATTTTGACCAGTTGGGTTATATACCCTTTTTTGGTTATTTTCTTCTTCTATGAATAATGATCCTTTTCTTATTTTTTATGTCTCCTTCCATCATGCTTCTCTTACCTCTAGCCATTGATGTCCCCTGTATCAGGTCTTGCAGGTGGGAATGCAGACAAACCCTGAAATGTTAATGTCCCAATACTTACACCACAGAAAGGTTTCACCTACCTGGCTTTTATTTCCTTCTAGTTGTCATTCTCCACTCTTCAAAATGGTTCTAATGGTGAGATATTTTTCTCCTTTCTTTTTCATGTCTCACAACTTCTTATTCTAACTGTACATATATATATATCTATATTATGTAGACAATGCACCCACCAAGTGGCATTTGTTGTCTCACAGAGATTACTTACCCAAAATCTACATCAAATAGGGACTATGAAAGTGTTAACCCACCTGCCCTTGCTTAAGGCCTGCTGTTGAGATGAGGTTTTTTTCAAGACAGCTTTGGTGGTTAAGTCCAGCCAGAAGGGTTTTGGGGTCACTTTGGGACACAGGTCTGAGATGCTGTTTCCTGCACTTGATTTTTTGTGGTGAATATCTCACATAAGTATTTTTCCAAAATGGAACAGCTTAATTTATATCCCTAGCCACACTATACATCATGCTCAGCTGTCTGCCTGTGAAATAATGGATGGTTGAGCAATCTGCCATTCCATCCACCTTAGCAACACATTAGCAATATTTTGCTCTACCACCTCTATTGGACAAAAAATATTCCCTGCTTGAAAATTAATACATTATCCCACCAAGTGCTGCACCACTAGGCTGCTCTCTGCTTTATGGGTGTCTCACACCATAAGCTTTCCCTTTCTGATGCTATTTTCAAAAAGGGGGTCATCTTTGTAATTCTCTTAATTAATCACTGGTCCATCCACCATATTTAGTGTAGGATTCTGGCCCTTTGTTGTACAAAAAGATGAGTAGTACTTCTGAAGTTAACATTTTCTTTACCTAAAAGTGTATTTAAGATAGATACTCATCTCTCTGCACCACCTCCCATCCTTCCTTCCCACTTCCAATGCATTTAGTTTGCCTTCTCAATAATGAGCCTGTGTTCACATATTAGTACTCAGAGAAATACAGTGAATGGGGATGTTTCATCTTCCTGTTAGTGGAGGACTATAGTCTGGTAATGATTACATCATAGGTTAGTGCAATACATGTTGATACATGAGGGGTGGAAGCTTTGTTCAAGGCTTGTGGCATGCATAGGAAATTACATGGCAGTATGTGTGAGATAATGTTCTTTGCGGTGCAAAGTGGTAAGTATGTTTCTGAAATACATTTGTAGTTAAGGAATATGTTAACTTTGATAACAAAATTGGTTTTTACTTCTATGTATGCATGGAAAACTGTCATCATTTGAAAAGCTCAAACAAGTTAATTGTGATTTTTCAAAATCTGATATTTCTTTTTGATCACAAACTTTTTTCTACATTTTATAAGTCTTAATTTTTCTACCAAAATGCCACACAGATATGAACTAAAATTTTAATTTCTTACTAAAATACAAAATCAATAATGTATATTACCATTGTGCTGCAAAAAAATAAAAATGTAAGCCCGTTTTTGATTATTTAGATAAATACATATATATAGTGTTTCAGGAACTATACCAACTATATTGTATGAATTCCACTGTAATGTTGCTTTGTCTTTTTAACAGGCAGGAAGATAATTTGAGGTGAAGAAATTTAAGCATTGAGTATTTAGTGTTCTTAATGTATAAATTACAGAATTTTTATTTAACTTTTCTATTTATTTTTAACATATCAGCTTGTTTGTAGCGGTATTAGTGGATAATTTTCAACTGACGTTGGAAAAATCTGCTTTAGAAGATCACGATAATGATTTTCAGGTGAGTGAATTTCATACAAACATGAATTTATAGGTAGTTATCACATTTCCAGTCTTGAGTTAAATGTTAATATGTACTGAATGAAACATGCTATATTAATTACAGAGCATAAGTAAAAATAGATTATATCATTTGAGTTGGATTTGTAACTATCAAGAAAATATATTACATCATTTGTATTGGATGAAGATTGATATTATTTGTGTTGTATGTGAAACAATAAAGAAATCATATTACATAATTTGTGCTGAGTACATAACAAGCAAGGATGTATAATTATCAGGAAAGTATATGACATTGTTTGTGTGGGATATGTAACAGTTAAGAAAAAACGCTTTAGTCAGACCCCCTGTATTTCCTCTTTGTTTCATGAGAAAAACAACTTCAGAGACCTTAACTTGTTTTCGAAGAACAACATATATAGTAGCCTTTTTGTTTAGGCCTTTAATTCCAACAGTTCAGTTCTTCTTAATGTAAGTAGGCCAAGACTGAACACAACATTCCAAATGAGACCTAACCAGTGACTTACACAATGAAATGATAACCTTTTTAGGCTTATAATGAATATTTCTGAAAATACAACCCAAGATCCTATTTGCCCTACTCCTAACAATAGCATAGTACTTGGATGGTTTAAGAGACTGATCTGCCAAAACACCAAGATCTTTTAAATTATGATATCCTACATAATTACCTGGTATTTATTATTATTAAACATCATCTGCCAACTATTTGATCAACTCATCAAATGATCTAAATCTTTTGTGAAGTAGCAGCATCTTTGTTACAACAGGCAACACTCAAGACCTTAATATCATTAGCAAATCTAAACAATTTATTGACTATTAATATTCCATATCCATGTTATTCATGTAAATCACAAAGAGCAAAGTCTCCAAAACTCAGTACTGAGGTACTCCACTTGTTACATATAAATCCAGTTTCACTGAATTTTTTTGTAACAGTCATCTGCTTTCTTCCCTCCAGTCATTTTTCCATCCAACATTCTTAATTATTCCTCACTTCCCCACATTCATAGAAATAATTTTTTCAAGCCTTTCGTGTGGCACCTTGCCAAATGCTTTCTGAAAATTCAGGTGCACTAAATCTGAATTTTTACTCTCATCAATATAAACAGTAACTGTTTCAAAGATTATCAAAATATTAGTAAGGAAACTTTTTCTCCAGGTGAAACCATGTCGACTACCCAACAAAATTTTAAACTTTGTTAAATGAATTTGCAAAGTATCTTTTATCAGTCTTACAAAAACTTTCCAAATACTGATGGACAATTTTCATCACTTTCCTTGAAAAGATGAGTATCATTAGCCAACTTCTAATCCTCTGGTACCTGCTCACTACCCAAGGACTTGCAAAAAATATTAAGAAATAGCCCACATATCCAATTATTAATCTCCTTGAAAACTGGGAGAAATATTATCTGGTCCAGGAGCCGTAAACCTTATGTTATATAAATGATAGAATACACAGTCTTGATTCTATACACCAAAAGTAAATGATGTTATACACCATCTTAATTACTACTCATCCAATAAAAACGACATTATAAACCTCCTTAAATTTTTATATCAAACACGAATAATGTCACATACTTTGTTATCAGGGCCCATCAACGAAATTCCAGACCCTGGTGAGCCCCCCCCCCCTCCCCATTGCTTTCTCCTATGAGTCCTATCTGCCAAAGTTTTAGAACAATCTTTTTTCTCTTTCAAAATTTACTTTTTCAAATATAATCCTACTGTTTTTATCTATGCCCTTTTTTCCACCCCACCTTCATCCCTATACCACCAATACCACTAGCATCACTACCACTAATCTCATCTTCAGTCCCTTTTACAATTACTAATCTTCCTGTCATCCTTTTATCTCTTTGGACTTTTTGTGCAGCAATGAAAATGTAAAGCAACTTTTGACTAGCAACTTTTTCAAAAAATCAAAATGACTCAAGAAATAGGATCATTTAATGGTAAATTCATGTTAAACCTTTACAAGCTCTTTTTTGCAGCAAAAAAGTCAATGATATGGTTAAAATAAAATTTTTTTACAGGTTACATAATAGTAAGCTAAAACATTACATTGAAAAAGAGTTTAGCTCGATCATTTCTTCAGACTCTGTTATGCATAATGCAATATTTTTTTTACACATATCTAAGATACTACCAAAATGTGTATTTGTGTCTCCCTCCTTCTCTCTTTCCTCTTTCTTTTCCTTTTCTTCTTCCTTCCTTCCTGCACCCCTTCCCTCTTTCCAGGCCCTGGTGCTTTGGCACCAGGACCCCTCCCCACTTTCTGATGGGCCAATATCCAAACAAAATAACATAAAATACTTCCTTGATTGTCAAATGTTTACAAGAAAGCTGATAGCTACTAATATTTAGAATGAGATGGTAAGTATAGAAATTTGAAAGTGTCAACTGAGAGCTATAGATATTTGAAAATGTCAGCTGATAGCTACAGATAATAGAAAAGGTAAACTGATAATTATAGATATTTATAGTGAAGTGGTAATTACTGATATATGAAAAAGCCAGCTACAGATCAAAGATTTTTAGAAAATGTCAGCTCATAACTGCAGATATTTAACAATTTCTCCTGGTAACTACATATATTTAAGAAAAAGGATGTGTTAAATGTTAGCATTATATCTTGTTGACATATTTAGTTTTTCCCTGTGCGAGAGATAAAAAGGTTAAAAGATTTTAACTGTTGTTAAAAACATACCAGAGAAAGCTAAAGAGTAGGGAAACAAATAAATGTTTTGTTTGTTCAACTCTATAGACTAATTATAATATATTAAGTCATGATATACAATCACTACATGAAGTAAGTGTAGCTGTAAAAAAATGTTACACACTATTGCAATATATAAGTACTATTAAACTTTAGAATCAGATTTTCTCTGTGGAGATATATTAGAATGAATACCATGAAGAACATAAACTTTGTTTCATGTAAAGTTGAAGAGCTTCAAAGATTGGTTAGCAAAGTCATGTATCAAATTAAAACATAGTTTTAATTTTGAAGATTCACTAAACTCCTTGTAAAAAATTAAATATTTAAATTTAATGTTTTAACAAATTTACTAGAAGTTTTATTCCTACCATAATTTTTTATTGTAATGTTAGGATGAAAACCTATTTTACAAGGAAGAAGAAAAAGAAGAAGGTAAAAGGTTATAACACCATAAATATATTAGAAGCATGAAGTAACTTTCTGTTTTAAAATCATCACAGAAAGTAACTACTGCAATGGAGAATTGGTCTACAGATATTCTGTTTTGTATATGTTTGTGTGTTCTTCTGTATGGTTAGGAATAAATTGTGAAATAGCAGTGATAAGCAGAGAGTTCACTCCTGATTAGACTACTTCTCTGAAATGTTCATTAGATTCTGCCATCTTTCCAGTACTATTTATCTTTTGTATAAATGTTTCCTGTTTTGTCCATTGTAACTAAATACAAATGGATGTTAAGGTGTATTAGATAAAAGTACCTGAAATATAATAATGTGAGGAGAGTAAAAAATGACTTATTTGTAGCACCTGTATGCAATTTTACCAGTAAGAATTCAGGTTCTATGTGGCTGTAGACAGAAAAATATATGTATATCATTTGAAATGTTTAGCTAGGTAAGAGCATATCTCAGGGCTAATGTTTATTCAGCTAGGTAACAGAACATTTGGTATGGCTACTGAAACAATCGGCTAGGTAACAAAACTTTTCTCAGGGATACTGAAACACTCAACTAAGTAATAGAATATTTCTCAGGACTATTGAAACATTAACCTGTGTAACAGAACATTTCTTGTGGCTGCTGAAACATTCAGCTCTATAACAGAACATTTGGCATAGCTATTGAAACATTCAGCCAGGTAATAGAACAATTCTCATGACTACCCCAACATTCACCTATGTAACAGAGTATTTCTTGGGTCTATTGAAATATTCAACTAGGTAACAGAGAATGTCTCACGAACACTGAAACATTCAGCTTGGTTACAAAACATTTTTCAGAACTGTTGAAATATTCAACTAGGTAACAGAGAATGTCTCACGAACACTGAAACATTCAGCTTGGTTACAAAACATTTTTCAGAACTGTTGAAATATTCAACTAGGTAACAGAGAATATCTCACGAACACTGAAACATTCAGCTTGGTTACAAAACATTTTTCAGAACTATTGAAATATTCAACTAGGTAACAGAGAATATCTCACGAACACTGAAACATTCAGCTTGGTTACAAAACATTTTT
>NW_013672385.1:28154-42698 GCF_000517525.1 Limulus polyphemus
TGAGACTTCACCATATTTGGCATGAAGGTGTGTTGAGTCCGTGGGGAGATACATGCAAAGTTGCAGTTTCACATTTTGTGTTTTGCAGTTTTTATGGGCGTTTTTTACTACTACTTCACCCCTGTTGATGAGACTTCACCATATTTGGCATGAAGGTGTGTTGAGTCCGTGGGGAGATACATGCAAAGTTGCAGTTTCACATTTTGTGTTTTGCAGTTTTTCATTTTTCAGGACTACTGAAACTTTCAGCCAGGTAACAGTGTATTTTCCAGAACTACTGAAACTTCCAGCTAGGTAATATAATACTTCTCAGGACTAAGAAACATTGTAAGTTCTACAAAGTGCATTACTCCAAAATATTTGTGTTTTTCAAAGTATTATAACTATTATTATTTTAACAGTACTCTTAATGTTTGATCTCTATGTAAAATGTCAACAATACTATGTTATTTTCATAATATTACCCATAATATTTCAACCTTATTAAATGTTAAATGTAGTGTTGATAGCACTCTTCTCTTTATCAACAGTACCTTTAATATCTTAACTTCTTAAAGTTGTATCAATAACACTGTATTATTTTTAACTACATTACCTCTATGCAGTATCAAGAACATCTTATTTTTGGAGACATACACATTAAATTTGTGGTTATTTCATCAAAAATATTAGTTTAAGTCTCCTAAATACTGACATTAAATTCAATTCTCAGAGAAGCATAGTCGAGCTTCAACACCTCGTCTACTAAGGAATAAAACTGTAGAAGAAATATATCCAGACTTTCCACCAGAGTAAGTTTAACCTTTACTACATTATTGTATTTTATCATTTCATTTACAGCTTCTGTAGAACTAGCACCTGAAGAAGGCTCATGGCATTAAAGTTTTGTATTGTTTGTTCGTTTTTTAAATAAATGTATGTAAAAAGATTTGACATTTTAGAGTGTAGATTATTAAATGTTGATTACAAGTTCTCTAGCCTTGTATGTCAATATAGATTGAAGAAATACATTCTTATGATATTTGAACTAGCTTATAAAAATATTATTAATATGTTTAAGATTTAAAGGTAAATTTCTTGTCTTAATTTTATTTAAAAATTAAACATGTTTTGGAAATGATATTAGGAAAAATAAATGAGTAAAATAACTTAAGTTGTGTATACTGTTGCAACTCAAAGTAGTACTTTTATTAATAGTTAATCCTGAAATTTACCAAATTTTTATACCATATACAATGGTGTTCATATCTGGCATCATATTCAATGTTTTTATGTTTTTGCTTGTTACAACACTCAGTGTACAGAAATGACTAAAAGGAGTAGGATGAAATCACCCATATTTTACAAAAAGTACATAGAGGACTCCATGCACCTGTAATTACATTGTTGATAGAATTATTGTTGAATTTTTATGTGTGACTTGTATTTTGTTATATAGGAACCCTGTAGCCAACAAATTCCAAAATTAATTTAGTGCATATGTAGTTTTGAAAAGTTCTTTACAAACTAATAAGGTATGTATTGACTACGCCAGTAATTCTATGTATATATACATATCTCAGAAAGTATTTTAAGAGAAGAAATTCTAAATGTTACCTTGCAGAGAACAACAACGACTTTCCCACTTTTTGAATGCATTAGTTGCATTAGAATATAACATAGAACTACATAACAGTGAACAAAGAACTGTGGATTCCTTGATAAAGCTCTGTGGATACTTGGTAAGATCAATGGGAACCTTGCTAGTTCTTACAAATTTTTTATTGGTTATACATAGTAAAACTTTTGTTTATTTTGTTCACAACATTTCATCAAGTTTTCCTGGCATCATCAGGTGAGATACAAGAACTGAAGTTAACAGAAATTAGCCTTATTTATTGTATCCCACCTGATGATGCCAGGTAAACCTGGTCAAACATTGTGCATAAAATATACAATAGTTTTGCTAAATACAACTGATAAAAAACTTGTGAGAATTTTCAAAAAAAACTTAGTTCTTTCTAATATTTAATTACTAGTTCATTTTGTAGGCTGACATAGCACTATGTCTTTCTGAGAAATGAATATTATTATAATACTAACAGAAACAATATTCTTCAAACTAAAGTGTTGAGTTATTTAATTTCTGTAGTGTATATTGTTGTATAGAAAACATTTTAATACTAGAAATAAATGACCTTATAAATCAAATTTGTTATTTTTCTTTAACACATTTTTATTATTTTATTCTTGAATTCTTCAAGAGTGTTAATTCCACTTAAACACAAAAGATAACTGACAGTACAAAGCTTCAAATGGTTTAATCAGTTAAGGTTGAAGCAATATTCTTCAAACTATTGTTTTGAGTTGTAAATTTGGACATGGTTTATGTCTTTTTGTAACACTTCAGTGAAGTTTCAAACAATATAATTAATTCAACCTAATGTGTTGATTCATGAATTTTGGCATGGTGTATTTCATTTCTCAGTACTTCTGTGGAGTTTGAAACAATATTTTTCACCCAAATGAGTTGTATATTTTGACATGTATTTAATCTTTCAACACTTCTGTGAAGTTTCAAACAATAGTCTTCAAACTAACATGATTTGCTGTAAATTTCGTCCCTGTGTATTTCTTTTTATCAACATTCATGTGAAGTTTAAAACAATATTCTTCAAACTATCATATTGAGTTTTATATTTTGGCATGGTGCATTTGATTTTTTAACACTTTTGTGAATTTTGAAAAAACATTCTTCAAATTAATTGGTAGAGTTGTAAATTTTGGCATATCATATTTAATTTTTCAACACTTGTGTGGAATTTGAAAACAAATATTTTTCAAACTAACTTGTTGAGTTCTAAATTTTGGCATGGTGTATTTCATTTTTCAACACTTGTGCGAAAAATCAAAAAATATTCTTAAAACTAATGTATTTGAATTTTAAAGTTTGCATGGTGTATGTCATTTTTCAGCACTTGTATGAAGTTTGAAGAAATATTCTTCAAACTGACATGTTGTTCTAAATTCTTCCATGGTGTATTCTATTTTTCAACACTTATTTGGAGTTTTAAAAAGTATTCCTCAAACTAATGCATTGAGATCTACATTTTGGCAAGATCTATTTAATTTTGCTTCAGTTGTCTGATGTTTTTAACAGTATCTTCCAAAATAATGTTGAGTTGTAAATTTGGTATGCCCTATTGCTTTTTCAACACTTCTTTGAAGTTTTAAACAATATTCTTCAAACTAATGTGTTGAGTTGTAAATTTTGGTTTGGTGTATTTCATTTTTAATTTGTGTTATATTTGAAACAATATTCTTGAAAATAATATGTTACGGTGCAAATCTGAACATGGTGTATTTAATTTTTAACACTTCTGTGACATTTTACACTATTTTTGAAACTAAGATGTTGAGTAGTAAATGTTGGCAAACTATATTTGATTTTCAACACTTGTCTGATCGTTGAAAGAATATTCTTCTTACTGATGTATTGAGTTGTAAATTTTGGGACTGTGTATTTCATTTTTCAACTCTTCTGTGAAGGTTGAAACTATTTTTCAAACTATCATGTTGAGTTGTCCATTTTAACATGTTGCACTTCGTTTTTCTTCACTTTTTAATGTTTAAAACTATCATTCAAATTAACATGTTTAGTTGTAGTTTTGTCCTGATATATTCTATATTTGAACACTTATGTAAAGTTCAAAACAATATTCTTCAAATAATGTTTTGAGTTGTAAATTTTGACATAGTTTTTTCATTTATCAACACTTGTGTAAAGTTTGAAAAATATTATTGTAATTGACACGTTGAGTTATTAATTTTGGCATGGTCTATTTCATTTTTCATCACTTGTGTGTAGTTTGAGAAAATAATCTTCAAATTAATGCTTTTGATATGATATCTTATGTCCACTCACATATTAACTTTTCTCCATTTTATGCTGGCCCGGCATGGGCAGGTGGTTAAGGCGCTCGACTCGCAATCTGAGGGTCACATGTTCGATTCCCTGTCACACCAAACATGCTCGCCCTTTCAGCCATGGGGGCGTTATAATGTGACGGTCAATTCCACTATTCGTTGGTAAAAGAGTAGCCCAAGAGTTGGTGGTGGGTGGTGATGACTAGCTGCCTTCCCTCTAGTCTTACACTGCTAAATTAGGGACGGCTAACGCAGATAGCCCTTGTGTAGCTTTGTGCAAAATTCAAAAACAAACAAAACAAACCATTTTATGCGGCCCTCTATATGCACAATTTTTTGTTCACTACTAACCTTGATATTCCCACCTAAACTGCTATTACTGAACTGTATCATACAAATGAGCATGTAACAACCCTTCACCATTAGGATTGTGATACAGCCTCTTAGAGCAGCTGACTCCCTCTGTACTGATTGTTGTACCTTCATTTATACCTGAAATACCTTTGCTTATGTTTCTAATTCATGCCAGAAGAAATTTTGCTGTTCTTTCTTCCCATTTACCTTTTCCTAATCTTATGACCATGCTTTCTTGCATCTACTTAGACTCTTTTTTGTAACTTCAGTACAAGGTTTCTCAGGTATTTTTCTTTCCCTCCTCCACTTTGTAATTCATTCCTTGCTTCTTACTTTTATGTTTTTACTTTCTCTATAGATATGCAAGTCCACATTAGGATACATTTATCAACATCTTTAGTGCATTTATGTTTTGTCCTATTTCCTTTATCATCTCATATGACTAGGTATAACTTCACACTGTATTACCTTTCTTCAACTTCTAAACTCTCGCATTTTTCTTCAGACTTGGGGGGGTCAGATTCTTTGTCTTTTTTTTTCATCTTTCTTAGGCTCACTTTTTCCCACTTTTGTCTTACACTGTCTACCCTTTTTTGTTATCTTTCCTACATTCACCTTCTTTCTGTAGTAATCCACCATTACCCTGAGGGCTTTTTGGCAGATGCCTATACACTTATCTTCTCTACAGTGGCATGTTTATCTTCCTTGGTTTATCACTTCATATTTAATTGTTCTGTTGCTAGCGTTTGTTGGGGCAAGATACTTGTGTTTCTCAAGTACTTTTGCTTCCCTTTTATATAATATACCTTTGTGTGGCTCCTTTCATGCCAATATTCTTCCTTATCCTCCCTGGTTTCCTATCTCTCCTATGCTCCTTCTTTACCTCTTTCTTTCTCCTATCCTCCTACCACTCATAGATTTCAGTGCTATCTGTCTTGACAGTGACTACCCTATAGGCTCAGGTTCAGTAGGACCCATTTAGTTTGTTTGTGGGCATTTGCCCTCCATTTGCAACCACTTCTTGAGTACTGGGAGTTCTGTCAGAGAGCCTTACCATCAATTTTTTCCTCTCTTCCTCCATTGTCTCTTGTTTCTTGTCTGTGACAGTGTTGGACCTAATGGTTAAATATGCTATTGTATGGGTTTCTCATCTTTCTTAAGAATTTGATTCCTGTCTTTTTGTCATTCCCAAAGAATCAGTGGATAGACATCTGGTCATATATATTTCATGTCTCAACTGATTTCTTGACAACCCTCTATTTACCTTGGGGACTTTTCCCACCCTACAGTTGTCTTTTGTTTCAGGTCTGAGGATGGCTGAGGTGGATGTCTTGAATGCTTATTTTCTCATTTGGTTCCATCCCATCAAGTCTCCTACAGGTATCTTCTTTTTCTTCTTTGGAAGGCAGCACATCTGGATCGGAGAAGTCACACCTTACATCCACTTGGTACCTCATTCATTTGGGTGTTTTTCCATTCACATCTCTACAGAGCCCAGCTTCTCCTCTACAATTGAAGGACATGGAGCAATTAGTTTCCCTTGCCAGGATCTCTCTTTCTCTCACTGTGTGAGAGGTTCTCTTGCTTTTGGGGACTTGGGCTTCGATGTAATCTCTTATCCCTTTTAATCTTGCTCATTTGCAACAATGGACCCTGCACAATCACTGGATTCTTGCTCAAGATCCCTTGACCCCCACCCCCACCATTCTCCTTCCTTGAACAAAACCAATACCACAGAGGGATTTCCTCTTCCTCCCTTCATCTAGGTATCCATCTGTTTCCAGATGCATCCTTGATGGGATGGGGGACATATTTAAGTGATTTTGGTTCAGTGGTTCCACTATTACTCGATCCTTCATATCAATATTTTAGATTTTTTGGCAATACATCGAGCAATGGATCATTTGCTTTTGATGGTTCATGAATGTCTAGTGCTGCTCCATACAGACAATTCTTGAATTGTCTCCTATATCAATCACAAAGGGAACACTTGTTCTCACTCTCTCTCTGTTTCCATACTATCAACCTCTTTTTCTAGGCCCATTCTTTACAAGTACATATAATGAGTTGCCATATTCTAGGTGCCCTGAATCTCACCATGGATCATCTCTCGAAGCCAAAGAAGATACTACTTATGGAGTAGTTCCTTGATCCTCTGGTGTTCAAGTGGCTGTGCTCTTGACTGGGCACTCCTCTCGTAGATGCCTTTGCCACTCATCTCAACATCAAACTTCCCTTTTCTGGTTCCCTGTTCCTCATGCCTCCACTCTAGCTATTTATGCATTCAGTCAGGACTGGTACTACCTTTTTTTCTATGCCCATCCTCATGTTCGTGTTCTCCCTCATGTGATTTCCTTCATTCAGAACACTGTGTGTTGAGTCCTCTTGACAACTCCATACTGGGTGGCTCAACTGTGGTTTACTCCATTGAACCTTATCTGATCCTCTCTTCCTCTACCTCTGTCATGCTCTCTATTCCTTCAACCTCATTTCTCCCTCTCCCATCCAGCAGTATTGTCACTCTGACTTCATGCTTGGGTTTTGTCAGGTCCCTTGCATGATGTTTTGGACTCTCTTCACATGTAGCCTTCCTTCTTTCTCATTCTGCTTGTTCTCCCTCCCCTTCCTTATTTCCTCTTGAAAATGGCACATGTTTCTTACTTGGTCACTGCATCATGCTTTCTCCCATTCTGTCCTCCATCTTTCTGAATTTATTACTTGGTTGTTAGACCAAGGTTTATTGCTTTTGACCATTGCTGACTGCAGGCAGCACTATCTCATACTTTCAGGTTTTCCTGTTATCATCATGTATTCTCTCATGTACTTTCTATGCTCTTTCATTCTTTTCATCATCTTCATCCTTCCTGATCAGGTCTTGAATGTTGTTCTCCATGCCTTTATCCCTCCTCCCTTTGAGCCTTTAGCCTCTTGTTCCTTGTACTATCCTTTACTTATGACATATTTCTTAGTTCTTTATGCCTGTAGCCTTTGAAAGTCTGACATGTTTGCTATTAATGCTTCCCATATTCTTTTCCATTGTTCTTGTATTCTTCTTTATCCTGTTCATGCTTTTCTAACTTGCACTTCTGCAGCTTGTGTAGGGAACAGTGTGTTCACTCCTATTTCACTTCCATCCATTTCTCATCTTTATTCTCATTCTGATCCTGGTTGTCTTTTCTGTATTACCTGTGTAGTTTGATGGTCTTTGGCCTGCACTACTCCTTTTTGTGGTTTATGCTCTCATCTATTTATTTCTTGGAGTTTCTCCTCTACCCAAGGTATTTATCTCCTTAACCTCATGGGATAACTACAGTAGCTTGTCCATCTAGCCAATACTTCATTGGATGTAGGTTTATGTCAACTTTTCTTGGTCACCTCTCACTAACACTAACATCTTACTCTCTCTGGCTGCTCACTTCTGTCATCCATTAAGAGAGTTGTGTAGGCTGGCATGTGTACTACCCTCATAATTTTGTCACAAATCATCTGGCCATCTTTTCTTCATTAGGATTTAGACTTCTTCACCATTCTACATACACCTTACTGGCTCTGACTGGATAAGTCATTTTCTTTTCTCTCTTAACTTTACAAGGGCCCTTATTCTACATCTCAGGGTCCCTCTAAGTGGCATGTGGTGTCTGCCAAAATATACTTATGTTTAAATCTGCGCCATACAGCCATTCAGGTCTGTAATGCTCACTAATGAGATAGAGTGTCCCACAAGACTGTGAAAGGTTTTCTCATAATATATTATATGCTCAGCAAGGCCTGATTCAGACCATATCTACTCATGGATTTCAGAGCAGTGTCAGGATAGCTGCCTATCCCTTTGGTCCCAGTTGAATAAAAAGAGACTGGTCTGCTTTCAAAAATAAGGTTTTGTTGTCACCCATTGCACTGTCTTAAGGTGTTGCATTTCTCTAGGCTCCCCAACATTCTTTCATCCCCCCTTTTTGCTAGAGGAGTATGGGAGTCCTTGCCACTCACCAGTTCCTAGCCACTAAATGTTACCAGTTCCACTCAGAAAGTAAAGCAATGGTGTTATATTGGTTTAGATTGTGCAGACCCTTCTCCCACCACAGAATTGATGAAAAATTCCTGATTCTGCTTGGTTTTGAACTGGAGATCACCCACCAAGTAGAATTCACTCCTCCAGCTGGCTTTCCTTCATCCTACTGCATACTGAACGAAAAATACCTGACACCACCTGGTTAAGGACTAGAGTCAATCTACCACATATGCTTTCCCCCATCCTACCATTGCTTGGATGTCAGGTTCTCAGGTGGCCTGGAGTTAGATGTGAGAAGAGACAATATACACGGCATTTCCTTAGTCAGCAGAATGGAGGTTACTTTCCCTTTTGCTTTCTGAGATTGAATTGAACTCTCCTCCAACTGCAAAATACCCAATGCCTCCTGTTTTTGGACTGGTGTTGATCCACCACATATAGTCTGACATTACCTAGCCACACTACACTATTTGGCACATCCATGTTCCATACTCAGATTCTGGACTGAGCTTGTTTTCTGCCTGACTTAGTGACACATATATTTTTTTAGGGGCTAAGAGTATATTCTGGTTCAGAAGGGGTGCAATCTTCCATGGGTATGCCCCTATACTTTTCCATGGTATAGGGTTTCACACTCCATGGGTTCCCTTTAGACACTTTCTAAAGGGGGCTCATCTAAGTAACCATTGCCCCAGTCCCTCCAACACTTCAATGTTGGATTCTAGCCAATATGTGAGTAGAGATAAGGTATCACATTGGGAGTTAACATTTTTCAACAATGAAAATGTATTTTCGATAGATACTTACTTCTCCTCACAATTCCCACTCATCCTCTCCACCTCCAGTGTACCTCTTCTTGCCTGATCTCAAAGTGGTGATTGAACAATCAGTATAGAGGAAATAAGTTTTGCTAGGAGGGTGTGTTGCACTCATATTGGTGGAGGGTTATCGCATGCTACAGCACATGGGAACATGTGAGTTTAGGTTATTGGGGAGCAAAACAAACTGTGCACTTACAGGGAAAGATAAAATCAGAAAAAGCTAATATGTGAGAAGAGGTATCTATCAAAAATGCATTTTCAGTGTTGAAAAATGTTAACATTAAATTGAATAGTTTCACATATTTCTTTTTTCAACACTTCTGTAAAGTTTAATACAATATCCTTCAAACTAATGTGATGAGTCATAAATCTTGACACACTGTATTTCATTTTTCGACACTTGTGTGAAGTTTGAAAAAATATTCTTCAAACTAACATTTGGAGTTGTATATTTTATCATAGTGTATTTCAATGTTGGATATTTGTGTGAAGTTTGGAGCAATATCCTTCAAATTAATGTATCAAGTTGTAAATTTTGATATACTGTGTTTCATTTTTCAACACTTATCCAAAGTTTTAATCAGTATTCTTCAAACTAATGTGTTGAATTGTAAAGTTTGACATGGTGTATTTCATTTTACAATACTTGTGTGTAGTGTGAAAAATATATACAAACATGTTTAAATTTTGGCATTATGTATTTCATTTATCAATTTTTCAGTGAAATTTGAAACAAAATCTTTCAAACTAACATGTTGAGTTTTACATTTTGGCATGGTGTATTTCATTTTGCATAACTTATGTGAAATTTGAACCAATATTCTTTAAATTAACTCCTTAAACCCGAGGGAACACTGCCAGTGTCTGCCCGAAAATCACGATTTACCCATCAGACAGTGACAACAATTATTCAACAGGGAGAGATTTAAAGCTATTTATTTAACAATGCTAGCCCGACATGGCCAGGTGGCTAGGGCTCTCAACTTGCAATCTGCGGGTTGCGGGTTTGAATCCCCATCACACCAAACATGCTCACCCTTTCAACCGTGGGGGCATTATAATATGATGGTCAATCCCACTACTCGTTGGTAAAAGACTAGCCCAAGAGTTGGCGGTGAGTGCTGATGACTAGCTGCCTTCCCTCTAGTCTTACACTGCTAAATTAGGGATGGCTAGTGCAGATAGCCCTCATGTAGCTTTGCACGAAATTCAAACCAAACAAACAAACAATCAGCAATGCTTCATGTTTGTACCCCTGATGCTGAAAGGAAAAACAAAATTAAGAAACTTGAAATTTTATAAGGTATGGTGATAATTATTAAGAAATCATGAAAATAATTCCAGCATAATGTGCAAACAATTACAGGTATTAAGAGTTAAAATGTTGGGTTGCAAATTTTGGCACAGCATATTTTGTTTTTCAATACTTCTTTGAAAGTTGTGACAGTATTGCTCATACTAATGTGTTGTGTTATAAATTTTAACATGGTGTATTTTATTTTACAACTCTTGTGTGAAGTTTAAAAAAATATTAATCAAATTCACATGTTGACTTGTAAATTTTTGCATTATTTATTTCACTTTTTGAACTCTTCAGTGAACTTTCAAATAACATTCTTCAAACTAATATGTTAAGATGCAAATTTTTGCATGGTGTAATTAATTTTTCAACACTTCTGTGATGTTTTGAAACAGTATTACGGAAACTGACATATTGAGTTGTACATTTTAGCACAGTATATTTAATTTTTCATCACTTCTGTGAAGGTTGAAACAATATTCTTTAAACTATTGTCTTGTTTTATAAATTTTGACATGGTGTATTTCATTGTACAACACGTATGTGAAGTTTGAAAAATATTCTTGAAGTTTGCTTATTAACATATAAATTTTACCTTAGTGTATTTCAATTTTGGACACTTCTGTGTAGTTTGAAACAATATTTTTCAAACTAACATGTTGAGATATTTAATTTTTGCAGTGCATATTGGTGTATAGAAAACATTCATACAAAGCTTTGTACTGTCAGTTTTGGTTTGTGTTTTAGTGAATACTCCTGAAGATGCTGTAAAGCGAAACATTGAGTTTCTAATTAAATAAAAACATTTGGGTGTCAAAAGGTCGTTTATTTCTGGTATTAACATGTTGAGTTATAAAATTTTGCACAGTACATTTCATTTTCTGGCACTTGTGTGAAGTTTGAAATAATATTATTTTAAATTAATGTTTTGAATTGTAAATTTTTAGATGCTGTATTTCTTTTTTCAACACTTCTGTGAAGTTTGATATTAATATATTTCCATACAATCTATGTATACTTAACATCACCTTTGATCATTTTCTATTGTACCAAACTTTGTGTTTTATTAATAATATTATTTTACTGATCATGTAGTGTTTCTTTGGAGTCTTCAAATGCTTTAGTTGGTTTTGTTGTTTTCTTTTTTGACAGAATGAAGATATTTATAACTGAGATTGACCAAAAGTTCTGCAGTGTCTACAATACAAGATCATTTCTATAAAAGTCAGATTATTCATGGTTCTAAATTGTTTGTGCACAACAAAATAAAGTTTATAAAAGTGAGATTGGTTACAGTGTGGCAGTATCTACATAGAATGAAATAAGTCGTATAAAAGTGAGATGTTTCCAGGGTTCTGCAGTATCTACACATAGTGAAATAAGTTCTATAAGATTGAGATTATTCAAAATTCTCAAATGTATACATAATATAATAAGTTTTATGTGACTAAGTTCTCTGAAATGGAGATTAGTTCAGAATTCTTGAAAGTTTATATTATATATTAAGTCTTATATGATTGTAAGTTCTATAAAACTGAGAGCAGTCAGAGTTGTGGAATGTTTACATATTAAGTTTTACCTGACTAAAGAATAACTTATCTGTTTTTTGACAAAACAAAAGCTTCAAATTACATAATAATATAACTTACAGTACATGTTACAAAGTCGACTTTAACTAACAACAGATCACGAGACACTTGATGCATTAAATAATTGTTATGAGAGATATATTTCTATGTATACATCCACTATATATATTACACTTACATTAGTGGCCACCACCATATACACCTTATGGGGAGGTGCAATGATTCTGAACGTAAACGAGGAATTTTCGGGACTTTCCCTGGTAGGGGTTAAATGGGTTGTTTAGATTTGTTATAATGTTTGCCAGATGTTGTTGTTATTGCTTTTTTTTTAATATAATATGAAATTTCACTACATTCTTCCCTCCTCAAAGATCCAATCTTTGCAATTATTTTGATTTTATTTTCAAAAGGGGAAGGGGGCTAGGCCTGTATCCACCCTTGCCTTATAAAGAAGTTGAGTACATTACATAAAAATGGTTTTGGAGCTTCTCCTGGTCATTACACTTTGGCAAAACCCTATCTAATGGCCAAGCATTTTGACAATAACCCTGCAGCAAAGTTCCCATTCCAAAAGACTTCATCGTAAGGCTGTCATGTCCAAAGCATATAACTCATCCGTATATATTTTCTGTAATTCATTTAGTGTAAGAGGATGACAATTTCCCAATGTCTGGTTTAACAGTCTGATTGTAGATGCTGTAGCTGGTGACTTGAACAGTATATCTTTGTAGTGAATAACATGAATATTCATTTGATTTTCCAGCTGTTTGAGTTATGCCATGGTTAAATAGTTTTTTCATGGAAGCAATTTGCTTATACATGACTTGTGTCATTTGTCCAGGCACTGATACCTCTTGACTATGTTGCATACTGTTTTTTGGGACATTTAAGACAGCTTCTTCCACAGAACTTTGTTTTCTTTTAATCTCATCTGTTGCAAGATTCCACACTTAGATTATCATGACTAGGATATCACTTGTATCAGGTTTCTTTATGGATGATCCTGGGTCCCCAAATTGATCTATACTACTTTGTTTTTCAATACATTAATACAAGAGATAACCCCATCTTGGAAATTCTAAATGCCCAATCTTAACAGATCTTTACGATGAAAGTATATTAATATTTTGCATCAGAAGACCCATTAAAGACCCTTTCCAAAAGTGATCAGTGTTTGGTGCCATTATACTACCTACAAAACATCAATCATGGTAAAAATGTAGTTATGATACATGGTAGTTATTTCTACCATGTGACTTTATATTGGCTAAGGTTGTCATTGTGACTTTCTAATTTGCCTATTCAAAATTGTTTTGATATAATGTATTCAACCCTCTGTATAGATAATTAGGTAAAGTAGTAAATAAAATCAAAAAATGATCTATACATATGGTAAAACTTCTACACTAAACTTAACAAGGAAACCAATGGGGTGTTTCCTGAAGAATGGAATATTGCTTATGTGGTTCTCATTTTGAAACTGAAGTGGGTTGAAGGAGAATTTCAAAAGCTATAATCCTATTGTTTTCACTGGATGTTGAAATGTAATGTCATAAATTATTTTGTAAAACAATGTAGAAAAATAGTGTTTAATACACAGTTTTCAATGTGAGTTTTGAACATGAGTTTTTATTGTTTCAGCTTTTTCTTATGAATATTTCTTCTGATGCAGTGTACTGTTATTTTCAGATTTTATGACAAAGTTCAACACAAATTGCTAGTAAGCTTATTATGGCATTGGTAAATTTTTCTTAAGTGGGTACAGAATTGACATTTTGTTTGTAAGCAAGGACTTGTGGTAAATCAACTTTATTCTGATTTTAAAAATACCACATATGAGGGGTCTCTTTGTTGATGATTTGGATAACCAAACTAGCATTATCTTCCTTTGCTGATGAAAGCCAATAGCTTAAAATGTCTTATTCTGAATACAGATGTAATTCTAGCTGAAAAAGCAGGATAGTACTAGAGTAGTAAAATTTGGAAAGTGTTTTTATCTGAAAAATGTCACAGAGAAAAGAAAAATGTTGATTAAAGCTTATAACCTTTTATCAGAGTGATGAGAAGAGTTAATAGATTTCTGAGATCTATTTGTAGGAAATATGAACTTCCAAAGTAAGAATATCCATGTTTCTCAGTGACAGGAGAGGAGGTGATCTTGATAGGTTCAATGAATTTGCTCATTCTGGTATAATGAGGCTTACACAAAAAGTCACATCATATTTTAAGCCAAAAAGTTTAGAAAATTTATGAAAAGTAATGTCATACTTTAAACATAAAAGTTTAAAAACTTCCACAGAAAATATTTACATTTTTATTAAGTACCAAAGAAAAGGAATATAAGAAATTGTTACAAATATATTTTATCATTACTAAATCAGAGGCAGTTCTCAGCAATACATGGAGTTTGATGTGAAGATGTAGTTTATTTATTTACTACCTGGAGTACCCGTCCCCTGGATGGAAGTTATGTAATTTCATGATTAATTAAAGATTATCTAAGGACATAAAAAGTTTCTTTCTTTATATGTAATTGTTTGAAATATTCAACTAGGTAACAGATTA
>NW_013672385.1:43389-45403 GCF_000517525.1 Limulus polyphemus
TGAATCTCCCCACGGACTCAACACACCTTCATGCCAAATATGGTGAAGTCTCATCAACAGGGGTGAAGTAGTAATAAAAAACGCCCATAAAAACTGCAAAATGCAAAACTGAAATTTTTTATGTACCCCTGCATGGACCCAATAAACATCCATACTATTTTTGGTGACGATCCATCCACATTCTGTAAAGTAGTTACATGGACAAGCAACAGACAGTACTATTATGTTTATATAGATTATTAAAACCTGAAATACGCTGATTTGGCTGGCTGGTTATTTTAGAACAAAGCCATGTTATGATATCTGCTGTGTCCACCACAGAGAATTGAACCTCAGGTTTGAGCATTGTAAGTCCATAACCTTACCTCTGTCCCACCAGGGGACCTGAAATAAGTAATTTAAAATTATTTTTACAAAAATTTACTTTTGACTATCATAGTTTCAGATTTCAGCACACTACCTGGACTGTTTGTTTTGTAAATTTGATGCAAAGCCATTTTAGGGCTACTTACACTATCTCTCCTTGATTTAGATGTGATAGACTAGAGTGAAAGCAGATAGTCAACACTGCCCACCACCAACTTGGGCTACTCTTTTAACAAATAAAAAGTGGGAGTAACTGTCATAATACCACCACAACTAAATGGTCAAGTATGTTCAGTGACTGGAGTTGGACTGTACGCTGGCAGATGTGATGTGAATCTGTGACTCTTCAATTGGAGGGAGGAGAGTCTGTGCTGTAACCATTGGTAAACTCTTCTGGCACGTAGATATAATACATATATAGATCTAAATATATACATTCCAAAACTATAAACAATATATATGTGAATTCTCAGATAACATTATATAAAAAGGATTGTCAGAAGTTTCAAATGTAAATAAATGTGTTTTATGGCCACATTTACAGAGAAAGATAGAGAAAAACAATAAACATGGTATCACAAATGAAAAAATGTACAATTTTATGATTTATTTTTATCATCTTAGTTCAAAAAAGCAATTATAACTGTATTGACAATGTCATACATTAGGAAATATGTAACTCTAATATCCAAGTAAAAATATTAGCAGAGCACCAGCACTGTAATATTCAATAACAACATTAAACTTAAAAACTACATACACATCCACAGAAATTCCATATGGTGTACTAAGAAAAAATTACCACTTTAGCATTTAAACATACAAATTTCTTCTTCTTTTTTTTTATCCCGCTTCTGACACCAATTTGTCACGTCTCTAGTCGTTTGTTAATTTTCCATAAAAATGCTTTCCGAAACTTTAGCGATACAAGTCCTTTCTTAAATAAAACTAGTTTATTCTTTCTCAATACAACTTTGCAATACACTTAATTTCCATAGTCACGCTATAACTTAAACAACGCTATAATTCACAACGAACGAACGATTCACGTACTTGACTCAATTGTCGTCTCTCTCTCTGTCTGCAATTCAATTCCCTCGAATACCGCACATCTAGTAAACACTCGAGGCTTCACGAAGGGACATGAATTTTCTAGAAGCTCATGACGTGTTACTAGCGTCACGTGACTTCCGCTGTCGTAACACTTTTCTCGTTCTTTTTGTTTCTTTGCTGTTCTTGTATTGCTGCCATCAAATCTTCTAAGCTGTAGTTTGATTTTCCACTTCTCGTTTCCATCTTCTTCTTTTTTCTTTTTTTTTCAGTCCAACTCTCTGACACCAATTTGTCAAGTCTCTGTTCGTTTGTGAATTTTCCGTAGAAATTTTTTCCGAGGAAACTTCTGCGATACAAGTCCTTTCTTAAATAAAACTAGTTTATTCTTTCTCAATTCAACGTTGCAATACACTTAATTTCCACAGTCACTTTAAGTTAAACTCAAGCTATAATTCACAACGATTCAAACACTTTACTTACGGTGCCCGCTTGACTCGATTATCCATGTCTATATCTTCAATCTCTCTATCTGCAACTCTATCTCGATTAATAATGGCTGGAGACGGCTTGAATGGGTAATGAAGAAAAACTATAA
>NW_013672386.1:0-9770 GCF_000517525.1 Limulus polyphemus
ATTAGGGTACTTGGTATTCTGTTCAGTTTTAGTGACCCATTTGATTAGGGTACTTGATATTCTGTTCAGTTTTAGTGACCCATTTGGTTAGGGTACTTGGTATTCTGTTCAGTTTTAGTGACCCATTTGGTTAGGGTACTTGGTATTCTGTTCAGTTTTAGTGATCCATTTGGTTAGGGTACTTGGTATTCTGTTCAGTTTTAGTGACACATTTGGTTAGGGTACTTGGTATTCTGTTCAGTTTTAGTGACCCATTTGATTAGGGTACTTAATGCACTAGAAAGGCTTAGTAACACCGAGTACTTACCGGGCCAGTTAATTCATGGAAAGTTTCGTTGTGCAACTGCATGTTTTCTTCTTTACTTTCCTTCATCACCTGATGCGTTTCGGTTTTTTCACTTACAACACGTGGCGCTCCTGATGTAGCCTCGTAACCAGGATCGTCACCAAGGTTTTTGTGCTGTTTATGAAGGTTAGTATAAATTTTATTTTTTAGAACAAAGATGCGTATAATTTCTAAATGTCATAAATATTCTCTCCTTTAGGTTGCAGTTGTTACAACGATCCAGAAGAAGGAAAAAACAGTTAAACGTAATCATTTAACTTATTAATAGCAACTTGAAATTAACCATATAATTTAAAAGAGAAAAAAAAATGATAATTTATTATCAGAGTACAAAAATTTCTCCATTCAAATATTTGCTGATTTTTAGAACATTAAATATTTTCACTGAACATCGAACAAACGGAAATATTTTTATTACCTAAATAATCCACAGAAGACAAAGCTTATAAGAAGTTATAAAAAAAAAGGGGTTTTTAAATCTTCACCTACATTTCAAGCATATCTTCTAAAAACCATTGAAAAACTTGCACGTTAAAAACACAACGAAAAAATGAAACACAAAACAGAGAAAAGTAAACATAAAAACAGGATATTGTTAAACTGTTTGTCACCAGGTGGTGAAAATATTTCTTCCCCCTCCAATCCCCAATTTATTCGCTGGACCACTGGGAGCTCTGTATACTGGACTTATAATACATTATATGTTCCTGAAGAAGCAACAAAAGAAAAGGTTAAACAGAGGTCAAACTTTATTTAAAACGAGGATGATTCATCTGAAATATGTGAGAATATATTAAAGAATAGAACTTGTGTCCATATAACTTAAAAAGTCCCTCGGTGAGTAAGCGGTAAGTTTAAGGACTTACAACGCTGAAATGCGAGGTTCGATTCCCGCAACGGACACAGTTTGTTTGTTATTAAGCACAGAGCTACACAATGGGCTATCTGTGCTCTGCAGGTGGATGAGATCCTTCAACTACATTAAAAGCAGCGGGCTACATCGGACCCACAAAAAACTTGATTCGAATCCCTTTTTCGAAATTTCTAATACAACTACTATGAAATGTTTTTGAATATAAAATTAGTTTACTATAATTTGTTTGGTTTTGGATGTTTGCGCAAAACTAATTATATACAATCGTCTGATTTTGGTTTGTTTGAAGTTAAGCACGAAACTATACAATGGGCAATCTGTGCTCTGCCCACTACGGGTATCGAAACCCGCTTTCTAGCGTTGGGGCAAAAACTCATCATGCTAAGAGGCTATAAAACCACTTTCTCCTAACTACCAGTCGAGCACTGTTTTCAGCCTCATCCTAATTCTGGACTGACAGATATGAGAGGAGGCACCTAGTCAACAGCACCAACCGCCAGCTCTAGGGCTATTCTTGTCTGACAGCATAGTGAAAGTTGACTGTCACCCATTTAATGCACCCACATCCCCAAAGTGCGGGATAGGATTCCCCCACCCCACCCCGCAGATCCATAATCAATCATTGATTCATCTCAGGCCTAAAATAATTTTACAACATGCACTCAACTGAATCAATATTGTTCAAACTACTTACACCCGAGTTTTCGGTTTCCTCCGTTCTGTTGATTCATCTCAGGCCTAAAATAATTTTACAACATGCACTCAACTCAATCAATATTGTTCAAACTACTTACACCCGAGTTTTCGGTTTCCTCCGTTCTGTTGATTCATTTCAGGCCTAAAATAATTTTACAATATGCACTCAACTGAATCAATATTGTTCAAACTACTTACACCCGAGTTTTCGGTTTCCTCCTTTCTGTTGATTCATCTCAGGCCTAAAATAATTTTACAACATGCACTCAACTGAATCAATATTGTTCAAACTACTTACACCCGAGTTTTCGGTTTCCTCCGTTCTGTTATCTTCTGTCATTTTCGTTGTAATTTGAGGTCCACTATCGGCAATAATTTTGCCATCTTCGTACACCAGCTGGCGCTGAACTCGCGTCTCCACCTGGTGAAATTGGTCTGAGATTATTCAAGTTTCTTTACAAAGTAAATAATAATGATTAAAAGAAAATTAATGTCACAAGAGTCCGAAAAATTAATTATAAGACGAGACCAACTTAGTGTATATTAGTTATTGTATATGTGTTATTTAATTACTGTATATTTCAATAGATAAACAAAAATTACCTGTTTTGTTTTGTGATTTACTACCCTTTTGCACGTGGTCCATTCTTCTGGAAAAAAAGGGGAAGGAATCATGCCTTAACTGAAAGGTTTATTTTCATTATATTCTAACTAAAAAGTATATTCTCTATTTAAATTTCCCGATGCGCTAGTTACTATGGACACACAAAAAAAGTGGAAAATACCCCAAAGTTGACTTAGTTATAGAACCAATTTTGAGACTGATTTTGGCTTTACGATATATTTAAAATATTTCTCATATATCATGAAAATAATATTTGATATTACAATGACCATCTTTATATATGATTTTAGATATAACGGCTTAAAAATTGTATTTATATCCAGAGAGAATTCGAATTTTCACATAATTTGGTTTAAAAGTTAAAACCGACGTTATTCATTAGCATCAAAATTAGGGTTATACAATGTCATATTTATGTGTTGTTTTCAATACAATGTAAACTATGGTGTAGTATTCTTTAAAAAGTATAAAAAATACAGTATCTACAGATATCAATTAACGACACATTTTTCTACTTTACAGTGACTCCTAGTGTGATTTTCCTGAACTAAGTCCCATAAGGAACTGTATGCATGGTTAGGCCTACATCCGGCTCATGTGCAAATAGTCAACCCTCTATGGATGACTTGCAGTTTGTAGCAACAATTAACTACTACTGTCTCTAACACTAAACAAGATTTAAACGACACATTTTATTTTATTTATTTATTGTATGAATGAATAGAAAAGAAGGTCTGTAAAAATTATTTCCTTTACGCTTTTAATTTTGTTTCGAGCTCACGGTAAACTTCAACGATTTTTAGGCCTAGCTCAAAATTTCGATGTCATATGACGCAAGTATTAACGTCACCACTAATCCAAATAATTCAGTCGTTGTGTTATGCCGCTCTCAATCGTTACCACGTGCATGTGGACTGATTCACATCGTCCACTCAGAACTGCAGGTATGACTGGGTTTGCATAAAGCTACACTAGGGTTATCTGCGCTAGCCATCCGTAATTTAGCAGTGAAAGACTAGAGGGAAGGCAGCTAGTCATCATCACCCACCGCCAACTCTTGGGATACTCTTTTACCAAGGAATAGTGGGATTATTGACCGTCACATTATAAAGCTCAAATTGCGAGTCTAGCGCCCTAACCACCTGACCATGCCGGGCACATAAATAGTTATTAGCATACATGTTTAAAAAGCTGAAAGGATATGACCCCCCTATTTCGTTTTATCCGTGAAATCCACCTACAATTCATAGCAACACCTAGCGTTTCCGGTTTCACAAATTTTAAGATAAATTGCATTCAGGCGCCAATGAAGCAATCGTAGAACAGGGGAACGTGATGGTTGAGTTAGTTCTGTCGGGTTACCAAAAGTTCCAATCGAAGAACAGGGGAACGTGATGGGAGATTTAATTCTGTCGGGTTACCAAAAGTTCCAATCGAAGAACAGGGAACGTGATGGTTGATTTAGTTCTGTCGAGTTACCAAAAGTTCCAATCGAAGAACAGGGGAACGTGATGGTTGAGTTAGTTCTATCGAGTTACCAAAAGTTCCAATTGAAGAACAGGGAAACGTGATGGTTGATTTAGTTCTGTCGGGTTACCAAACGTTACCAACCCTCGTGTAGCTTCCAAACAAGACTTCTAAGGATATCAATAATTGAAAAATATCGTCTCTTTTTCAGGAACAGTTTTATATCGACGGCTAGGCCTAAAGGTTAGAAGACACATACTTTCGACGGCTAGGCCTAAAGGTTAGAAGACACATACTTTAGCTATACTTTCCTTCTTAGTGTTAGTCTTACATTAGTGTAGCGATTTTGTTGAGATGTACACTGATATTTTACAGAATGCGCCTAACTTTAACTTACCTTGTTTTGTTGAGGCAACAGCATCCGGGGTCTAACAAAAATACACAAAAAATTGATTTTTTTAGATTTACTGAAATTGTTCATTTATTATTTTAAAGCGCATTTGAAGAAAAAATTATTTAGTTCAACCACTTGAAAAGTTTAGAAGATTGAACGGTGTAAATGTAGTTAATATTGTCTTATACCAGCGGTTCCCAACCTTTTCACCCTCAAGGACCCCCATGTTTTTCTCACTAATAATTAATTTGTTTTTCCATTTTTCACTATCAAATAAAAGACATATATACAACCGAGTGTGCAATTAAAAGAACAGCAGAATTAAAAAACGTACTTGTTTAATGAGATGGTATTATATTCGCGGTCCCCCAGGGGTCCGGGGACCACAGGTTGGGAAACACTGTCTAATAACATGCGTAGTAAGACGTTAACAGCAACTATAAAACACCTTTAGTGGGGAGAAACTACTCCAGACCACATGAGGTTATAAGCGCAGATGATATCTAAAGGCTCCTTGCTTTTTTTTTTATGCATCAGTCAAAATTATATTGGAACAGTTTTATATAAATTGTATGAAAATTTATTAGAAAAAAATTTAATCACAAGACTTCGTTTTTCTAATGTTTTGATGTTAAATAATACAGTGAATTCTTGGTTAAACATTGGTTAATAACATAACAAAATGAAATTTGATTTCTAATTTTTAAGCAAATCATATCAGTTAATTTGTGTGATTTGTACTTCATATGTCATTTATTGTGTTTAACATTTTCAATATATAGCAGAGAATATTTCAAACTTTTAACAGGAAAGATTTGTTATCAATATGTTTGTTTCAAAACTTATATGTAAGTTTTGTACTCTCCAATAGATGGCGCATCTTGTAGTTTCATCTTCTTTTTTTTTTTAAAGTACATATTTAAATATTATCAAAGTTGTAAAAGTGAATTGTTCGGTTAGTGAAGTAGCTTTTTTTACCAGTTCTTGAGGAGGACCAGGTTCTACTCTTCTGGTAATCACTGTTGTGGTGGTCACGTTTGGATTATTCCTCCCACTACCACTGGTGGCGCTGCTGTTATCTTGGTCAGATGGCATCGCGAAAGGGGACACTTACGTGTGGTTTATCTGCAAATAGAAGGGAATAAAATCAGCCACTTTATAACTGAACAATGATACTTTACAATAAGTCAGTGTATCGATTTGAAAGATTAACATCAGTAGTGTTTACTCATCTTATGATTCAAATGTTCATACCAAAATTGTATCCCGAGGCTATCTGCCTATTTCTTACAACTCTAATGGGTTTATATAATAGAACATATCAATAAATGATACGTTATACCCAAATACGGGTACAGGGCCGACCACAAGATATAAAAGGTCAGTACAAATTAATTTTACTGGCTTTTTTTCATTATTTTCCCAGTGAATTTACTCAGTAAAATATCTGTAAATAAAATATTTCCAACCCATGTACCATTTTAGACATCAAAGATACGCTATTGAAAACTGAAAGAGGCTATAATTATACGTTTATGTCACAATATATCTAACAGAATACAACGAATCCTAAGCCTAATGACGAAAATTAGACACAAGAAATACCTATCAATGAAAGTCCAATCTAAGCCTAATGACAAAGATTGGACACTAGAAATATATATCAATAGAATCCCAGATTAAGTCTAAAGACGAAGATTAGACACAAGTACCTATCAATAGAATCCTAGCTTAAGCCTAAAGATAAAGAGTAGACACAAGAAGTACCTATCAACAGAATCCCAACCTAAGCCTAATGACGAAGATTAGACACATGAAGTATCTATCAACAAAATCCCAGCCTAAGCCTAAAGACGAAGATTAGACACAAGAAGTACCTATCAGTAGAACCCCAGCCTAAGCCTAATGAATAAGATTAGACGCTAGACGTACCTATCAATGAAAGCCCGCTAATAATTCGAGGTTAATTTTACGTAATCAGATTTTACTGTGACGTTATCATTCAACAACTTGTAATAGAGTTTAAAGTTATTTTGGCATCTAAGATAACGTATAATAATCACGTATGTTTTAAAAACATAATCAACTTTAACATAGCACTATCTTGACCCAATAAGCTTATTGTGTGTAAGCTTGTCATGTTTCATACTCTATTGGGCAGAAGGTGTTAATTATTTGTGTTTGTTTTAGCGCAAAGATACACAATGGACTATATGCGCTTTGTCAACCTCGGGGGAAAGAACTCCGGATTTTAGCACCGTAAGTCAGTAAACTTAGCGCTGACTCACCGGAAGACAAAGAGCGTTAGATTTCAACCTATGATTTATTTATTACTCATACAACGACTATTTAAATAACTTACAAGCCTGAAATTTGTATTTTAAGTTTATAAGTTTGGTCATTGATGATTCATATTGGTAGAGCTGTTTTGGTTATGAGTTCAAAAAACTTGAAATCGGCCGTCCTAATGTAGTTTAACAGACTCAACAACAGTGCTAATATTATAACAACTGCTAGTTTAACAGGCTCAACAACAGTGGTAATATTATAACAACTGCTAATTTAAGACTCAACAACAGTGGTAATATTATAACAACTGCTTGTTTAACAGACTCAACAACAGTGTTAATATGATAACAACTGCTAGTTTAACAAACTCAATCTTAACAACTGCTTGTTTAAAAGACTCAACAACAGTGCTAATATTATAACAACTGCTAGTTTAACAGACTCAACAACAGTGCTAATATTATAACAACTGCTAATTTAAAAGACTCAACAACAGTGATAATATTATAACAACTGCTAGTTTAACAAACTTAATCTTAACAATTGCTAGTTTAACAAACTTAATCAGTTGTCCCATTTTTACGTTTAACAGACGTGAAAAGAGCAGAAAAGCTAGTTAGAGGAGTCACGAGCTAAATCTAATAATTGCTACACAAACTCGGTAGTTTAACAGACTTGGCAATAACGATAATGATACCAGAAACAACAGGTTAACAGACTGCTGTTGTAGTACAAGAAATCGGAGCTTAACAGTCGTACAATTTTCAGCCCAGGAGAGTTGACCTGTCATCAGATTGAACAATAAAAAACAAAATAGGTCATTAGGTTGATTATTAAGGTACGTGGGAATAACGTGTGAGATAATGATCAAACGACCATCTGGGTGCTCACAGCTTAACGATACATCTAATTAAATGTCTCGGCACCCTACAGCTACAGAAGGCTCTGGTTCTAGGCTACAGGGAATACTAAAAAATAGACCATAGGTTTGAAAGCTCTGAGTGTGCATCTGTTCTTCTGAATGACGAATATATATAAACAAAGTCTGTCTCAGTTTTCAACGAATGACGAAACTGTTCGAGTTTTGAAAATAGCCGTTTGGTGGAAGATTTGACAACCTTGATCTGTATATAGCTAGCGACTTTACGTTGACTCTTCTTATACATTTAAAACATTACAGTTCAGTTGGGAAATTGGGTGATTTCTAAATAAGCTGTATTAAAGGGTTTGGGCCTAATGGTTAACATACCAGGCTGCTGATCGTAAGCCCCAAGGATCGACCCTCGATATAGCACTTTCAGCTTTTGGAGTGTTATAACTGTAACTGTTAATCTCGCTCTTCCGAATAGGTGATTGGTGTTGGTGAGCGCGAAAGTAGGCGGGAAGGGTGTTTACTGGGATTTACCACCCAGAAATATTTTCCTAGCTACATCACCAGTGTTGACTGGTGTCTCCTTCTGGCGAGTAGTTCTAGGTGAGGAATTATTATGTCTGGTGTTTTGTTGTTGTTGTTTGTTAATAAGCACAAAGCTACACAAAGTGCAATCTGTGCTCTGTCCACCACGGGTATCGAAATCCGGTTTCTGGCAGTATAAGTCTGCAGACATACCACTGTGCCACTGGGGGGGGGGGCTATTATGTCTGATCTTGAGAGGTAGATGACAGGACCTTTTAGCCCAGGTGTAGTATGATGCGTCGTTTATCTTGAAAGTATCAATTGCTGACTATTACGGGGTTTATTTTTAGAGTAATTCTCCCCCATCGTAAATGTACAAGTAAGTCGCGTGGTGGCGTCAAGGTCGGTTTCGTAATAATTGTGTTTATGAATTTCGCGCAAAGCTACTCAAAGGTTATCCATACTAGCCGTCCCTAATTTTTAAGTGCTATACTAGGAGGGAGGCAGATATTCAACGTGACCCACCCCACCAATCCTTGGGCGATTCTTTACCAAGGAATAGTGAGATTGGCCGTCACATTGTAATTGAAATGGCAAGCACGGGATTCGAGCCTGCGACCCACAAAGAATATTTCTCAGGAGTTTGAAAAGCTGCATTAAACTTTAATAAAACTTCAGCTAACGCCATTTTTAAGAACAAATAAAAACGCTATTCACATTCTGCAAAGATTACATTGAGATCCAACTCGGGAATGTTGTGTTTTATACGTGTCATGTCATCGCTGTATTTTATAGGTTTTCAGTAAGGTTTCGTGGAAAGCACTCCCATTTTTCCTTCCACCAATAAAATAAAGTGAAAAATTGCAGTAATGAAGGAACAACTCCTAATTCATCCTGCTAAACCTACCTTAGAAACATGTTCTTCCCACTCAACAACTTTATAGCAAGCAATAGAAAGTCAAATGTTTTATTTTTGTTAATGGGGTTACTCCTGCTAAAACACGTCACGTGACTTTCAAGCACTTGGCAACTGAGAGCCAATAAAGTGGTCTCTCTAACTAAAACTTTAGAAAGACAACCAACCACTCATGTGCACACGTTCTCTCAGTTGTTAGCTAGTTAAATCTTCTCCGGAAAGTGATTAGAATGTATGCAAGTAGACTTCCAAAAGACAACACTGATTCAACTGTGGCAGTAGAATCTTAATACAGAAGACAACAGTGACAGTAGAATCTTAATACAGAAGACAACACTGATTCAACTGTGGCAGTAGAATCTTAATACAGAAGACAACACTGACTCAACAGTAACAGTAGAATCTTAATACAGAAGACAACATTGACTCAACAGTGACAGTAGAATCTTAATACAGAAGACAACATTGACTCAACAGTGACAGTAGAATCTTAATACAGAAGACAACACTGATTCAACAGTGACAGTAGAATCTTAATACAGAAGACAACACTGACTCAACAGTGACAGTAGAATCTTAATACAGAAGACAACACTGACTCAACAGTGACAGTAGAATCTTAATACAGAAGACAACATTGACTCAACAGTGACAGTAGAATCTTAATACAGAAGACAACACTGACTCAACAGTGACAGTAGAATCTTAATACAGAAGACAACACTGACTCAACAGTGACAGTAGAATCTTAATACAGAAGACAACAC
>NW_013672386.1:10637-21081 GCF_000517525.1 Limulus polyphemus
TGATATCTATTTTTCTCCATCACATACAAATTTCTTACAAAACGTCATAACGCAATACATAAAAGAAAGAACCACAACAAGTAGTTTTGATACTAAAAGACGTAGATTACACACACACACACACAAAATCAGGATGCATATTCGTTTGACATCAATGTTCTTCCCTTTTCTTCAGGTTGTTTGTATTTTTTGTTAACAAACACAATAATAATAATAAAAAAAATGTCCATTTTGGTAAATGAAATAATAATTTGATCAAGTAACAGTTTTCTTTTCTCTCGATTTGTAAAAAAAAAATCCTTACGGGATAGAGAAAAATATGAATATTATTTTCGAAGTCTGCGTAGCTGAATTATGGAAAATTAGTTATTAAAACCAAAACAACTTTTATGAAGTTTAAATTCGCAGGCCTGTGTAATCTGTAGGAAAGATGACGACTATTCCTCAGAAGAACAGGTGTGTGTGTGTGTGTGTATGGTCATCGTATGTTTATATTAATAATAAGCAACAGCCTCGCTTTAAAAAGCTTAAAATGTAGCCCCAAGAGTTCGAGTATCTGTCTATAAACAAAGGGTGGCGAAACGTAGAGGAATTTTGGAACACGCTTGGTTTCCTGGCAACAGTCTCAATGTAAGTTACACACTCGTCATATTAATCGTTATACGACACTATATTACATATGTTCTTCCAGCAACGTTTTGGACTCCAAGCTCAACCCTTCTGGAAACTTCGACATCCTGGTACGTTAACCAATAGGCCACGCCCGAACAGAGTGAAAACAGAATGAAGTATAACCTCTTATCTTTTAATGTTTGGTATACGTACAACATCATTTTGTCATAAAAATATTATAATTAGATAGTATTGTTATCAGAGAGTTGGAATATACAGTTCACGCTTTTAAAATAACATTAGAGCAAGTATAATAAGTACAGTATATACACTAGTATAATAATCAATACAGTTAAACACTAGCATAATAATCAGTTCAGTTAACACTAGTATAATAATCAGTACAGTTAACAGTAATATAACAATCAGTACAGTTAAACACTAGTATAATAATCAGTACATTTAAACACTAGTATAATAATCAATACAGTTAACACTAGCAAAATAATCAGTACAGTTTAACACTAGCAAAATAATCAGTACAGTTTAACACTAGCAAAATAATCAGTACAGTTTAACACTAGTATGATAATCAGCACAGTTAAACACTAGTATAATAATCAGTACAGTTAACACTAGTATAATAATCAGTACAGTTAACACTAGTATAATAATCAATACAGTTAAACACCAGTATAATAATCAGTACAGTTAACACTATTATAATAATCAATACAGTTAAACACTAGTATAATAATCAGTATAGTTAACACTAGTATAATAATCAGTACAGTTAACACTAGTATAATAATCAGTACAGTTAACACTAGTATAATAATCAGTACAGTTAACACTAGTATAATAATCAGTACAGATAAACACTAGTATAATAATCAGTACAGTTAACACTAGTATAATAATCAGTACAGTTAACACTAGTATACTAATCAGGACAGTTAACACTAGTATAATAATCAGTACGGTTAACACTAGTATAATAATCAGTATAGTTAACACTAGTATAATAATCAGTACAGTTAACACTAGTATAATAATCAGTACAGTTAACACTAGTATAATAATCAGTACAGTTAACACTAGTATAATAATCAGTACGGTTAACACTAGTATAATAATCAGTACAGTTAACACTAGTATACTAATCAGTACAGTTAACACTAGTATAATAATCAGTACAGTTAACACTAGTATAATAATCAGTACAGTTAACACTAGTATAATAATCAGTACGGTTAACACTAGTATAACAATCAATACAGTTAACACTAGTATAACAATCAGTACAGTTAACACTAGTATAATAATCAGTACAGTTAACACTAGTATAATAATCAGTACAGTTAACACTAGTATAATAATCAGTACAGTTAACACTAGTATAATAATCAGTACGGTTAACACTAGTATAATAATCAGTACAGTATATTTTCTCTCATTCCTATATCCTCGTTCACCTAATTCTGTCACTCCTGTAATTATACTTTTGTTACTTTTATTTTTATTAAATCGCCTTGTTTCCCTCTTAAAATTTTGATATTTTTAAATTTGTATCAAGACAATAAAAACGTCACTACTAGTGACGTCATCAGTTACATGAGTCCTGGTGGGTGGGTACGTGGAAATCTTTATTCTACATCTCACAAATTTAAACCAATAAACGAACAGATAAATAAATTAGTTTTTAGTAAGTGCTGAAATTATATTACATGTCCCACCTTTCACATTTTTACCATTTATCCCTCATATTGACTTGTTTTTATATCGTTTCCTACAGGTGGAGTCTACATTATGTTTTCGTTTGTTTGTTGTAACATTCAGTGTAAAGAACTGGCCAAACACATTAGGTGAAATCAATCATTTAAACAAATAAAAAAAACATCCACAGTAATTTGTAGAATTAACTGTGATATCGTAAAACCGACATAGACCGACAGTCAAATTTTGTTTGTTTTGAATTTCGCGCAAAGCTACACGAGGGCTACCTGCGCTAGCCGTCCCTAATTTAGCAGTGTAAGACTAGAGGGAAGGCAGCTAGTCATCACCACCCACCGCCAACTCTTGGGCTACTCTTTTACCAACGAATAGTGGGATTCAAATTCGATGACGAGCCATTTAAGCCGTCTCCAGCCATGAATAGTGGGATTGACCGTCACGTTATAACGCCCCCGCGGCTGAAAGGGCGAGAATGTTTGGTGTGACGGGGATTCGAACCCGCGACCATCAGACTGCGAGTCGAGCGCCCTAACCACCTGGCCATGCCGGGCACATAAATAGTTATTAGCATACCCCCCCCCCCCACATCTATAACTTTAGGGTTAATATCTAGCTGTTTTTGTCGAGTTAATACCATCACAAAATTTTATAACAGTAAAAACTACACAACAATATCAAATGTATCTTCTGTTTTAGAAACTTTATTGATAAATCTTACTATACTCAAGTATTTGTCGAAGATTTCAACCAATATTTCAAATCCTGTTTATCAATAATTTATATCATCTTTTAAATGTCTGTGGAAAAGTTCGGCCAATATTTAACATTTCTTTTATCAAAATTCATCAACAACTTCTTCCAGTATCTATTGATGATTTCGAGTTGGTTGAAGATATCCGTGACAGAACCAAAGGTTTTTCTTTTTTCGTCACTCGAGGGCGTACCGGGTTCAGATATTACTGGGCACCTGTTTTATAATTTCGAAGACAGCTGATGTTAAACATTGATAATAATAATGTATCGCTTTCATGTTCATATAGTCGTTAAAAACATCACGAACTTCAATGATGCCTCACTACTTAGCCCCCCAACCCCCAGTGCAATAGAAATGGACAAGTTGGCAGTCGCTCGTTAGGCCTTGTTGTACAACTAAGTATCTCACAAAGAAACAATATTCACGAGGTACAAATAAAGCTTTCGTAAGCTCCAACTTTAAAGAAGAGATTTCATAAATTAGATTATTCACATGTATGGTAATGTGAACTTGTAGTGTTAAAGTCAAAATCTGTTCGTATTAAGTGAAACGTCTGTCCAGTTTTGTTTTCATAAAATTCAATTCAATGAGACGTATACAATATCAGTAATGTTATATTCTACATTAGAATAGGTAAAGTTGATTTCCTTTTCAAGTTTCTTTTACAAAAAACAAACAAACCTAATTGGATAAATACCCATCGGAACAGCTACCTTTTGTAGCTACGTTTTCTAATACTAATCTGATCTAGTAACTTTAAACAATACTCGCTGTTAATTCTTATTATATTGTAATTGCTGTAAGTTGGTAAAAGTGAAATAAAAATTAGGGCAACCTATTTAGATCTCCAAACACAAAATGTACACATAAATTTAGACATTTTGTAGAATTGTCCCTTTTCTTCACTTTCTTTGAGAAGTGTAAGAGTAATTTTAGTGAGAATTGTCCCTTTTCTTCACTTTCTTTGAGAAGTGTAAGAGTAACTTTAGTGAGAATTGTTCCTTTCTTCACTTTCTTTGAGAAGTGTAAGAGTAACTTTAGTGAGAAGTGTTTCTTATTTGAACCAGTGTTACTAGCAAAATAGAACTGTCTTGTTATTACTTTTCAGTGGAAGGTTTCTCACTAAAGTTACTTTTTACACTACTCGAAGGAACTAACAAAAAATAAAAACACGAAAGAAAACACATTAGACAGTAGTCATAATTAACTTGGAAACACTTTGAAGTATGTGAGTATAAATATCTGTTTATATACACTAGCAAAAATCTTTCGTCAATCCTAGAGCTAACGCTTCATATATCATTATAAAATATATATACAATTTTACCCTTTCACGCGCGTGATCGTGCTTATAATCAGATTATAAATTTCGAAACCAACACACACACACACACACACATATATATGCATGCACAAACAGGAGGATTTTTGGTTACCATGGTGTTGTGGCCGTACACGAACCTGGACAGACAAGTCTATTTATGAAGGAGTCTTTGCTTCAAGTTTTAGGTGTTCACAAAACAAAACAAAAAACGCCAGAGCTTTGTTTTGTTGTTCGCCTAGTTACGTCAGGTCTAACTTCGCCATAATTTCCATGTCCTTAATAGGACAGTCTCTCCCTGTTCTACAAGTTAATCCCTTCCATTAAAACCACGCGCGCGCATGTCAATTTCCGCACTACTCTTTTTGAGTTAATTATCAAATTGGTTTGAATAGTTCTGTTATCACGAGTTTGCATAAAAACGTATTTTAAATCAATCATGTGTTTGTTTTTCCAATATAACATTTACAAGATCGAAGACGCACGGAGTATGCTATACATATATATATATGAAGGCGCCACGTTAATTTTATTTGTTTAACAGGCTAGACAACAGACTCTTGGTTAAGTTTTCCCTATAGGGCCCTGAGACGCAGCCAGTAAGCGAGAGAAAGCACGCCATAAATCACATGTTTCGGTTGGTTAATGTAAACGAACTTGTTCACAAAAGTACGATAATCCAGCAGCATGAGATATGAGATGCTATTCCAAACGTCATGACCAGTGAAACAAACGACTTAAATAAGATCAACTATCAGATAACTAACCTTCTGAAGGAGACGGAGACGACTTATAAGTCGTAACGAGTCATGTGACACTAGAGAAAGCGTGTTTTTAAGGTACAGGGGGTTGAGGGAGACCAACCACGTCGTTAGACCCATTTGGTCATGTTCTATCTGACACTCTTGGGTTTTGACAATATCTCTGCAGCACAGCTTCCATTGCAAAACACACCGTCTTCTTCAAAGCACACCATGTATTTCCGTGTGCGTTCCATGATCCATTTAGTGTACGAAGACGACGACTTCCCAGCGCTCGTTTCTACAGTCCAATTGCACAGTAATTTATGGGTGCTGTGTCTGGCGAATTCACCAGCATGTCTTCTGATATAGCACGAAAACCCACCTGTTTCATCCTCCAGGTGTTTGAGGATATCGATGGTTGACTGGAAGCCTCATCTTGGTAAAAATCATACAATGTTGGCCTCTTTTCTATATAACTAATCCAAAACATTCAACTCATACCAAGTTCACCTTGAACTTTGTATCCCCATCCTTAGTTTGACCCTGATGCAGTGTCCCACGATGACCATGAAGCCCTTCTAAAACGTTTCGCGAAATGCTGCTCATAAAATTGGTTTCCTTTCCTGGATATATCGTGTAAGCAGCTTAAAAATTTCCTTTTTAATTTTATTCAAAAAATAAGTACTGGTACCGTTTTCCAAATGTAGATCCTTCTTGATAATGTTGCGTACTGTTGCCTGATTGCTGTAAGTGGCTTTTGCCGCTGACCTATGTTGAAATTTTTCGATCTGAGTATATGAACATTTTGCGTCAAAAAGGCTGTTCCATACCCTTATCAAAAGCGGTCAATTGTTGGTGTCATAACAACGTCAAAATGTAGTTCTGATAATTCTGTACCATTGCAACTATATATCGACTGTGATTGTCACGTGACTTGCCGATTTTCTATTCACAATAGCTTTAGCATAAGGTACCCAACCTTTTGTAGTCTCTAATAAATTTGATACGAGAAAACATATTTCTAATCAATAGCGATTCGCTCGCAGTTAAGATTGAGGAGGAGATGGTCAATAGTTTATCCTCCTCCTTAAAAATAAGGAACAGTAAAATATATAATTACTCTCGATTTATTTATATTTGTATTCGAGTTGTCGGCCTTTCACAGCTGCAAATATGTTGGTAACGTCGTCGTGCCAGACACCCTCCTCGCTCTTTGTCGGTATTTAGATCCGATGTTTAATCAGGGAGGATCAGGTGTATATTTGACCTCGTCCTCTCTCCCTGACAAAGCGTAACAAGAGAAATCGTCTCACTTTTAACTATCATTTAATGAAACTCACTTTTAATTGCTTACATCCATAAAAAAACTGAATACACACACACAAATATTTTTTATCAGCTCTTCACGTGGTTGCAAACTTTTCTTAAGATGATTTTCATTGGTTGTTCATGAAACCTAGATTATGATTGGCTTCATGAGTTGTGCGGCCCACACCTGGCCTCAAAATCCTTGTAAAACTCGGTAAGAAAGATCGGCTCATCTCGGTTAGAAAGATCGGCTCATCTCGGCAAGAAAGATCGGCTCATCTCGGTTAGAAAGATCGGCTCATCTCGGCAAGAAAGATCGGCTCATCTCGGCAAGAAAGATCGGCTCATCTCGGTTAGAAAGATCGGCTCATCTCGGCAAGAAAGATCGGCTCATCTCGGTTAGAAAGATCGGCTCATCTCGGTTAGAAAGATCGGCTCATCTCGGCAAGAAAGATCGGCTCATCTCGGTTAGAAAGATCGGCTCATCTCGGCAAGAAAGATCGGCCCATCTCGGCAGTTTCCTTCGCAGTGAGGAGAAATTGTACAGATAAAAAACAAAAAGAGACAAAAAGCAAAATCGCTTTGTACCTCACGCCGCAAGATGTCACTCTGATGAATGGCAAAGAGTGTAACAAGAAGATTTTTGAGCATTTGGCTACAAATAAAGCGTAGCATCGTTTCACTCCTCTGAGGACCCATCACTGTTCCCAATAGATATGGATGTTTGTTTGTTTGTTTTGTAGTTAACCACAAAGCTACACAGTGGGCTATCTGTGCTCTACCCACCACGTGTATCGAAACCCGGTTTCTAGCGTTGTAAGTCCGCAGACATGCCACTGGGGGGGGGGGCGATATCGATGTCAAATATGTACAGTGTAATTCTCAGGTTTGAAAATAAAACCACATTAGAGTGTTAAGTAACGGTTGTGTGTCTACTTTATATATTACTCAGTGAATCACAACCTTGGTTGTCGTGCAAATAATGCTGTTATTTTGTTACAGTTTATGGGCTGTATTGTTGTTTGACATTTTGTATTAAGCAAATAAAATAATATTTATAAACCTCATTGGTTCTTGTAACAGTTGTCAAGCTTGGTAAGCCTAAAAAAAACGGATAAATTTTGATTAATTGTTTGTAGTTAAGCACAGAGCAACACAATGGGTTATCTTTGCTGTGTCCATCACGAGTATCGAAACCAGGTTTTTAGGGTTATAAATACGCACACATACCGCAGAGATAAAGTGAGAAATGAGTTTTTTTACAAAGTTTTACTTAGCTATATATGCCCCCCGCCCAGTGGCAAAGCGGCATGTCTGCGGACTTACATTGCTAGAAACCGGGTTTCGATACCCGTTGTGGGCAGAGCACAGATAGCCCATTGTGTAGCTTTGTGCTTAACTTCAAACAAACAAACATATAAAGTTAGCTATATTTCGAAAACATGAAAATTCATGAAATAAATAAACAGCAAACTTCAGAGTGTCCTAGATTTATCAGGGGAAAAACTACGTCCTGAGGAAACTCTTATTTCTGAGACCATTAAATTAAGGATTTAATGTGGTACAGGAGTTAAGAGGTTAAGAAAATCCGGTTTGTCTTTGCGGTTCACCCTGAACTGCATGCGCACAGACGAAAGCTATGATACGACTAGGAAACGAGCAAGTCCAAGTCGTATTTAGCTGAAAGTAATACACAACTTAAACTGACCCCCCCCCCCCCCCAGTAACTCAGCGGTAAACTTTAGGGCTTATACTGCTAGAGTGAGGAGTTCGATTCCTGTGGTGAACGTAGCAAAGATGGCCCATTGTGCAGCTAAGCGCTAAAACAAACAAAGTTGATAGCTTGCCATTTAATGATAATTGCAGAGCCACCCAGTGGCACAGCGGTATGTATGCGGACTAACAACGCCATCATCCGGGTTTCGATACCCGTGATTGGCAGAGCACACATAGCCCATGGTGTTGCTTTGTGCTTAACTTTAAACAAACAAACATCCTTTAGGTAACATCTCGTGCCTTCGCTAACGAAACGTTGTCTTTAAACATCCGTTAAATTTATTTCGGCGTGAAACGTTCACTGCTAAAAGAACTTCAGACATTTTATAAAGTCAAGCCACGAGAGGCAATTATAATGCACGATTCAATCACCGGTTTTTCTGTGAAATAACTGTTCTTTATATACATTTGATAAAATAATCAGTTTTTATGAAATAACTTTTAGGTATATATAGATATATGTAATACCTGACGTGCGCTTGATACAGTTATCAGTCTTATTGAACTGTTACAGTTGAATGTTATAACATTAGAGTACCTTAAAACGACCATATCCCCATGGAAACGGGCCGTGTTATCAGACTTTTTAAACTGTTACAGTTGAATGTTATTACATATTAGTAGGTTGAAACGAAATCCAACACACGTATGACGATATCCCCATGGAAACAGTCCTTGTTATCAGACTTTCTGAACTGTTACAGTTGAATGTTATAACATTACAGTACCTTAAAACGATCATATTACCATGGAAACGGACCGTGTTATCAGACTTTTTGAACTGTTACAGTTGAATGTTATAACATTACAGTACCTTAAAACGACCATATCACCATAGAAACTAAAAATAATAATCAAAGCTCCTTGTTGTTCTTCGGTAACATCAAACCAACTTGATGTGTACAGAAAGTTCTTCACGACCTCTGCTAACAACTTGCATATCTAATCACCTTGCCCCTGTCCGTCCAGGTGACCTATGACCCTGATCCTCTTCTTACTATTCACTTAACCCTTTCAGCACTGTTGGGCTAAAGATGTCGCTGCGTGTTTTTATACAGAATAAATAAAGATGTTCTTTGAGTTATTCTCACATCAAAATGTGTGTGTGTCTATATATTAAATGTAGGTGGCGCCCAGCATTAACCCTTTGAGAAAGGGCTACATTACAGGATTTTCAGACGTGAATTTTTCCTAGAAATTATAAAAACATGCAAGGTAAGAATAAAATGTGTCTGTAGTGTCGAACCTTTCCGCCGATAAAGCAAAGGAAGGTGCAGTGATTCCAGCAGGGGAAAAAATAGGCTATCCAGGACCGACTACCGGTCGCTCACCGGAAATGATAACAAAAAATTAAACAACTTGTTAGTGGAAGTAACCAATTCTAGTTAAAATGAGAAACTCCCTTGGCACTGTAAACAAGAAAATTTACATAATGGTGATGTCCACAGTCTACTCCCAAAGTACACAGCCGAGCGGGAGACTAACCGTCAAACACTGTACAAGTGATATCCAACCTGTGACAAATGGAATCATGACGTGTCACATTGGACGAACCGTTCATCTACCTAAATACCTGCAAAAGTGTGGGATATTAATTATTGGTGTTACAAGACTTCCAAATTAAAACAAACCATGTCGCGCGAAGTTTTCCCACGCGATTGCAAGTTGCAGCTGTGGTGACTGATAAGTTTAAAAAATATACATGATGGCTCCTTCAAGACAAAGCATCCATCCACACGTCCGGTTCCTCAGCAAGAAACAAAACATGTTACTGGGTCATTTGCAATAATTTTCCTTGAATTTCTGTGCTTTGGGGCTCTTCAAACGTGCCCTCGAAATTCCTTGTCTGGGCACAGTTGGTGGACTTTGGAAAGCACGAGGTGAGGATAGGGACAATACTGATTGTAATAGAAAATGCCATATCTACATAGGGGGTTTCTCACCTGGTTGAGTGGCCCACTTACGTATAAGATGTCGCTCAGGTTGAAAATTAAATTTCCATTATGCAGGGACGGGAGGGTGAAATTTAAATCATCCTATGCTTGGGACGGCAAGTTTTACATTTACACTTTACCAGGCAAGTTTTACAGTTACACTTTACCAGGCAAGTTTTACCGTTACACTTTACCAGGCAAGTTTTACAGTTACACTTTACCAGGCAAGTTTTACAGTTACACTTTACCAGGCAAGTTTTAC
>NW_013672386.1:21960-26598 GCF_000517525.1 Limulus polyphemus
GGACGGCTAGCGCAGATAGCCCTCGTGTAGCTTTGCGCGAAATTCCAAAACAAACAAACAAACAAATACCTCAAACCAAAACTGTAAACACACCTTTTTTTATTCATAAACACGGTGACAATCGTAATTAATGTAATACAACGATATTACGACATTGCTTTTGTCAGCTCTGAACACAGAACAAGAAGTTTTAAACTGTTATATATATTGTGTACCATTTCACTTCTTGGCAGGATTAGCATAATCCGTGATTTCTTTATCTAAATGCTAAAGGATTAGCATAATCCCTTATTTCTTTATCTAAATGCTAAAGGATTAGCATAATCCGTTATTTCTTTATCTAAAATGCTAAAGGATTAGCATAATCCGTTATTTCTTTATCTAAATGGTAAAGGATTAGCATAATCCTTAATTTTTTTATCTAAATGCTAAAGGATTAGCAATATCCGTTATTTTTTATCTAAATGCTAAAGGATTAGCATAATCCGTAATTTCTTTATCTAAATGGTAAAGGATTAGCATAATCCGTTATTTCTTTACCTCAGTGCTAAAAACTTTAAAATACGTAAACATATAAACGAATGAAGAGTTGACATGAAGCACGCGCTGTACGCCATTCCCGACAAAACTTAGTTGCTAAAGGTAATCTATTGACAGATATGCAGCATTTTAACTGAAAAGGCCTATAGCAGTCAGTGTTTCACAACGTTTTCGGCTAGAAGGCTACAAATATTACAGATTTCGGTTTGTTGTTTCCAACGCAGTCTTTACTTTTAATGTTAATTTGTGCTTAATAATTAAAATATGATTATTACTAATCACATACACCACGTTTATCTATTCCACGTTGTAAAAAGAAATCTAACAGCTGGTAACAAGTAGAGAATACAGCAAAAAATAATTCATGTTTCGTATCTTCTTAATCGGTCACTTTTTAAAAATTATTTTCATATCTTTATTTTACTAACTTTCAGGAAACCGCTGCGCCTGCGCAAATTACCTTTGTGGTGTGTCTGGGAACAACACATTTAATGTAGATACTACGATAAATAAATATTACATATTTAATTTTATAGATGTGAACAATTTGGTCTAACTGTATTTCATCTCGCTTCCATAATTCCTTCCTGTTTTGTCCGGTAGGTGGTAAGTATAGATTTCTAGCTTTAGTCCCTTGGACGAGTTTTGTTTTTATATAATGTTATTTATTAAATGAAAACAAAACCCTACAATATTCTATTTTTGTCCGGTAGGTGGTAAGTATACTATTTCTAGCTTTTGTCCCTTGGATGAGTTCTGTTTTTCAAAAATTCCGCAAATCTCCTGTAGAAAGAACGAAATCAAATGCTTTGTAGAAAGATAACCATTACAAGTATTCTAGAACAGTAGAATTCATATCGTTCAAATAGAACTGCGGTACTTTATTTTTCTCTCGTTCCGAAAAAGAAAAAATAAAGAAAGTAAGCGAACTATTGAACTACTAGTACCAACTACATGACTTCTGTAAAACTTGTATTCAATAAAACTTGTTCAGTTTGGAAAGTAACAGTGAGATTATCAACTAACACCGAACAATATAAACGTGGTATAAACATTGGATATATTGTCCGTTTGTTGTCCACCAACAGAACAAAAGCGTCAATATGGAACTCATTGCCAAATGGTTGACTTTTTATCTTTGTGAATTTATATAGAGAAATTAAAATAAATATGAAGATTAATTTTTAAAAAAATAATTGTTTAATATCACAGAATTCGCTAAATAAATATCATATAACGTTTTATTATTAATTATTATATTTTATTGCATTAGTGGTGTTATTTTCAAAACGGAAAACACCCTAAACATTACAGAAATGTTATAATACGTGATATCATCACCGTGTTAATCAGCTCAAAAACGTGTGAGAAAGGTAATAGAATTTTGAATGTTAAATGAATATTTTATTTTTCAACTTCGTTATTTACTGAGAACTAATATTATATAATGTCTAATAAAGAACAATACTTACTGAATCATTTAGTGAGAGTACAATGAAACGAACCCCGGTTACACCCTTCATTAAATAGGCCTAATTCAACCGTGTGATGCAGGATATGTATGTGATAACATGTCCCACTAAAAACTTAGCCTACATTCAAGCGAGGCGTTTACTACTTACCCAGTAACAAGGAGCTCCTGGAATTATTCGGTTTACACATTTACTCTGTTCATGAAAATCATCAGGCCTCTCAGCAGAACAATCGTCATTGAAACGAAAACGAGAAAAAGATCAACACATTTTCGGAGGTTCGAGTTAACACTATATCCAAAAATTAGTAAAATATGTATACCTGTTTCTACCTGTGCTGCCTGCCTGCATTACTATACAGATTTGTCCATGCTCGTATCTTGCTTACAGTGCTGACCTCTGGTGGCTAGATCGGTAAGAACCGGTTCTTAACGAAGCAAGTCTGCGAGGGATGAAGTAAGCTTAGTCAAGAAACCCACAAATGCTAAACGGGCGGGGTGATGGGTGGGGGTAGAAAGGGAGCCTTCATGGTTGATCTTTCTCGTTATTTGAAGCCAAAGCAAGCTGATATGACTATAAAAGGCAGCGCGTGCCTACTGGCAGCACGTGGTTCCTCTCATGACCAACCACTGCTTACCTGAGAGAGCCAGGAGTTGTGTGGCAAGCCTGGAGCACTCACGCTGACTCGAAATCCTAACTTGATCTGCAGCTAATGTTTAAGGTAGGCTGCGGTTTCTACTTTATTGTCGCCCACGCCGCCGACGGAACTGATTGGCACTCTTTCATTTTTCGTAACATCTGAGGACGTTCCTGTCATTTTACCAGAAACCATTCCTTTTGGCGATATCAGTCTCGTTCCGCGTAACAGCTCTTTAACTAATTATCCAGTTCTATAAAACTTCAAATTTAGAGCAACTTCTGAAAGATGATAATACGTCTTCATCAGATATGGACGATCATTTGAAAGATGAAAGCTACATTTGTGGATTCTGTCAATAATCTAGATCTTACCACAAAGACGGTCTAGAAAAAAAAAAGTTAAAATGCAACAACATTTTTTTTTTTTGACAAATTAGATTATAATTATTTATCGAATTGAGAATTTGTGACTTAGAAAAATTAAGCAGGTGATTAATTAATCCGGGCACGAAGACAGTCACATTTAGGACAGGTGTTCCTGTAGGTGGCGTTCTTTTTTTTTTCTGTTACAGAAATGTTTATCTAGAAACGGATTTCAGTAGGTGGAACTTTTTTGGGAAAGTTTAATCTATTGTTGAGATTAACTGTCAACTACAGAAGAAAAAAAGCATTTTCCTATCGGGAACTTACATCTTCAAACTCACAATTATACAGCAGTGTCACAACTAAAGTTAATTTTCCATATAGAAGATAAGAAAATATTGAACGGACAATTTCAAGCATTAGTTTCGAAACTTAAGTCAGTTTTCAGTGAATTTGTGTCTACGACATAGAAAATAAGAAAAAATAGTGAACGGACAGTTTCAAACATCAGTCTCGTAATTTGATTTAATTTCCAAGTCAATGTACATCTACGGCACAGAAGATAGGAAAAACAATATTGAACGGATATTTTCAAGCATTAGTTTCGTAACTTAATTTAATTTAAGCGAATGTACATCTACGACATAGAACACAGGAAAAATAGTGAACGGAGATTTTCAAACATCAGTCTCGTAATTTGATTTAATTTCCAAGTAAATGTACATCTACGGCACAGAAGATAGAAAAAACAATACTGAACGGATATTTTCAAGCACTAGTTTCGTAATTTAATTTAAGCGAATATACATCTACGACATAGAACACAGGAAAAATAGTGAACGGAGATTTTCAAACATCAGTCTCGTAACTGAATTTCAATCCTAGATGAAATTACAGCTGCGGCGTAGAAAATAGAATAAAATAAAAGCAATCAAGTTTAGGAATAACCCGTTTTAAAGAACTAATCTGAAAATATATTAAAATCTATATTAACCTTCAAGCAGAACAATTATTCTTAGAACATAATAATTTATACATTCTAATTAAAAACGCTAAATTCCAAGTTTGTTTTAATAAACATATATTATTTCGTTTGAAAAATTGTTAATGCTGCGAAATAAGGGAAATTCAAATTCTCGAATTTATTGATCATTTTTTGTTGTTGTTGTTGTTTTAACTGAGCGTCTGTCGTCCTTGACTAGAGCTCAGCAAGAGTCTTTGGCTGAACGTAAAATTTATGGAAAACGTAAAAATATTTCATCAGATAAAACGTCCCACCTCTACAGTCTTGGTACACCGAAATAACCTAACAAGCTTTACATTGTGGTGGACTAAGTTTATTTATTCTCATTTATATTTACTCTGTCATCTAGTAACAGTTGTTCAGTTCATCGTGATGAAGGGCTTTATTTACTCTGTCATCTATTAACGATGAGTTGAACAACTTCCTTCATCACAACTGTTAATAGATGACAGAGTAAATAAGGGTTCAATTCATCGTGATGAAGGACCTTATTTACTCTGTCATCTATTAACAGTTGTTCAGCTCATCGTGATGAAGGACCTTATTTACTCTGTCATCTATTAACAGTTGTTCAGTTCATCGTGATGAAGGGCTTTATTA
>NW_013672386.1:27345-30625 GCF_000517525.1 Limulus polyphemus
TAATAAAGCCCTTCATCACGATGAACTGAACAACTGTTAATAGATGACAGAGTAAATAAGGTCCTTCATCACGATGAACTGAACAACTGTTAATAGATGACAGAGTAAATAAGGTCCTTCATCACGATGAACTGAACAACTGTTAATAGATGACAGAGTAAATAAGGGTTCAATTCATCGTGATGAAGGGCTTTATTAATCTGTCATCTATTAACAGTTGTTCAATTCATCGTGATGAAGAGCCTTATTTACTCTGTCATCTATTCACGATTGTTCAATTCGTCGTGATGAAGGGCTTTATTTACTCTGTCATCTATTAACAGTTGTTTAATTCATCGTGATGAAGGGCTTTGTTAATCTGTCATCTATTAACAGTTGTTCAATTCATCGTGATGAAAGGCCTTATTTACTCTGTCATCTATTCACAGTTGTTCAATTCGTCGTGAAGGGCCTTATTTACTCTGTCATTTATTAACAGCGTTCAACTCATCGTGATGAAGGGCCTTATTTACCCTGCCGTCTATTAACAATTGTGAATAAACCTGATCGAAGATTTATAAAGTCTATCAGAACGTTTACTAACCGTAACGTATTTTATATAACATGATAAAAGAAACCCTTCTGTTATACTAGAAACCTGATCAAAGACTTTTACAGTCTATCAGAACTTTTACTAACCCTAACATATTTAATCTAATATAATAAAATAAAACCCTCGTCCTGCATTAACTGATCTGATCAACGACATTTAAGGTCTATCAAAACTTTTACTAACCCTAACGGATTTAATATAATATGGTCAAATAAAAGCCTTATCCTGCATAAACCGATCTGATCAAAGACTTTTAAAGTCTATCAGAACTTTTACTAACACTAACACTAATTGTTATTATTAAGATTAGGACGACACTTATGTTAGTATCCACACGGATATATTAATGAAATAAAATGAACGTTTAATAGTACACAATAAAGTTAAAATGAGACTGCCTTAAAATACAGTAAACTAGGAAGAATCCTCAATAGCCGCGGCATTGTAAATTCTTTTAGGTAGGATTAGAGTAAATCAATCTATCAGACCTTAGATGTGGTCAAATACATCAATCGAAAGGGTTTGGCCTCCTGAGTCCAAAACTGTGACTAGATCTCAAATTGGTCAAGAGATATCGGAGCTATGAGCTAAAAGTTTGTACTTGAAAAACTCAGAGACATTCTATGAGCCGTTATGCCGCGGCTAAAAATTGCTTTACATTAATAATGATGATGACATATAAAGTGTAAGAGACTGTTCCCAGTTTCACGGGATCTTTTTTACAGTAAAATTATTATGTAAAACATCTTTTTATGTTGTATTTTGAGAGAATCTCGTTTTAACTTTACTGTGTACCATTAAACAATGACTTTAACCCTTCTCCTGTGATAACTACTCGGGTCAGACTGTTATTACTATTGTAGTCTGAAATGAATATTTGATAACAATCTCTTTACTTCAAGTAATTAACGAACGCAAGAAATGTTGTCCCAACTGGTTACATTCATCTTCTTTTTTCTTAGTTAAAAAAAATGTTATTAAAATGGTTTGCTTCCTGCTGGCCCTCCAGTGGCACAACGGTATGTCTGCGGCCTTATACTACTAGAAACCGGGTTTCGATACCCGTGGTGGTCAGAGCACAGATAGCCCTTTGTGTAGATTTGTGCTTAATAACAAACAACAACAAATACTTTCTGCTGTTAAATTCTTTTAAAAAATGTTTGTTTTACAGCAAAGCTATATTGGGTTATCTGCTTTCTCCACCGCGTGAATCGTACTCCGGATTTTAGCATTGTAAATCTGTAGGCCGGGGACTGAAAACAAAAAGAAGGTCTAAACATTTGAACGACGAAGTCATTAATTCTATAACACAAAACAAGCACAGTAAGTTATTTGCTTTACTTGTTCTAAAATCAACAATCTTAAAGATTGAACTCCCGTCACCGATCATGCTCGCCCTTTCAGCCGTGAGGGGTTCTAATGTGACGGTCAATCGCACTATTCATTGGTAAAAGAGTTGCGTAAGAGTTGGCGGTAGGTGATGTTGACTAGCTGCCTTTCCTCTAGTCTATCTCTTGGAAATCAGGGACGACTAGTGCAGTAACTTTGCGTAAAATTCAACAAAACAAACAAACCAACTTTTAAGACTGATTTACTAATGTTCAGAAGTTAACAAACTTCTATACAGTGATTTATTCATCAAATGTACGTGCCAGTACGCAATATAATATGATATTTACACTGGCATAATGTCACAACGACATAAGTTCAATCCCTGTAGGTCTTTCCAGAGCCGTAGCTAAGGTAAGAGGGGGGAGGCAGTTGCCCAGGACGTAGCCGGAAAGGGGAACAGTCCAAGCGCTAAGTCTGTTATTCAATACTTTATGCAGAACTATGCAAACTGAAAGAAAAATAGAAAAACTTACCACTTGAACTTATCCGAATTAATGCAAGATAACTCGCTCTATTTATTATGGTAAGGTACTTAAATTCCCGCCTTCACCCCTTATTCTTCAACTACGTCGTCTCGTTCTTAAGTTATACCATATATCATAATTATTATCATATATTCTAGTATTGTTGTATTTACCATCTAATTTAGCTACATGCTTCTGTCGTAATATTTGCATGTTTTTAGGAAAAAAATCTGGATCGAGAAATAACATATCCACTGTTCCGGGACATCCTTCTATTCTGCTGGCTACCAAACATTACAGGAAGCATACTCAACAGGGTCATTGGATTTTTACTGTATCTGTCATTGTTATAAAGTAACGTGAAAACTGAGATTTATTGCAATTAATTTGTTCGGTAATTCATTTATGTTCTTGTAATAGTCTTTAAATTATATTTATTAACTATCCATGTCATGGAAACACTTGATTTTGATGGAATTGCGACCATGAATAACAAATTTGTTGCGAAAAGGAAAACTACGTCATAACTGAAAGTACTATTTGACTTTACGTCTGTATTGGTGTAACAAAAATGTTTGTTGCCAAACAGTTGAATCAGTTCACAGTATTTTTTTCTTAAACAAAGAAAAGGGGGGCGCAGTTCGTGAAATTTGCCCAGTGCGCAAAAATGACTGGCTACAGCTCTGAGTCTTTCCCATGAGGCCCGGCATGGCCAGGTGGATAAGGCGCTCGACTCACAATCTGAGGGTCGTGGGTTCGAATCCGCATCCCACCAAACATGCTCGCCCTTTCCAGCCGTGGGGGCGCTATAATGTGACGGTCAATCCCACTA
>NW_013672386.1:31574-37481 GCF_000517525.1 Limulus polyphemus
CGGCTAGCGCAGATAGCCCTCGTGTAGCTTTGCGCGAAATTCCAAAACAAACAAACAAACTTTCCCATGAAATAATAAATTATTGAAATAATATATTTTATTATAATAATACTCATTCTTTTTCTGTCCTGAAAATGCGCGCGCACTTCGTTTCAACGGATATAAACAAACGGCGGGAGTAAATCTAATCTAGTTGACATCGTATACAACAACTTATTAAAAAGGTTATCAAAGATTTTAAAAAAAGGTCTAACGTTAGGTCCTAGAATAACCTTATAAGTTAATTTACCGATAGTATTAAGTACGGTAAAGTTTAACCCTAACTAAACTACAGCAAAAAACGTACACAAGTTACAATATTAGTTTATTTCTTTATCGAATATAGGCCGTAAAGGCTTAACTAATGTTAGGCCTAAGACAAGTGAACTTATAAGATTTCGCAGACACGATAAATAATTAACGAAATTTAGTTCAAAAAATACCTTACCTCACTGATTCTCCACCGGTGGGCCGTTAGACGCATTTTTATGGGTCATTGTGAGACGGGACGGCTTTGACTGTCCTAAACTGACGAGTGTATATACGCTTTGATTATAGTCCCAAATATCTAAGTGGCCTTTGTCGTGCCAAGGTTTGAGAAACCCTGCTAACCATACATCAAACAGTTGTGACTTCCTCTGTGATTACTTCCGGTATATGATTACAACTTTCGCCACTAACACTGCAAAATAAAAAAAATCCAAATATAGTTTACCCTTCTCTTTCTCTCTCTGTTTATTTATAAATTTTTGAGAGGTGACTCTAATTCGTAATTAATTAAATTTCCTGAAATGGAAAGGCGGAATATTATTTACAGATTAGTTTAATATAAATAATATATGTATATTTGTAACAACTCTTTCCGCAAGGTGCGTGTTATACCTCGGGGATGAAACGTAACAAATAGAAGCCGTATTTCTAATTTAATCCACGCCTCCAGGCAGTTCGTTTAAACTGCCCTATTTTTCTCAAGTAGAGGGTCTTAAACCTTGAATGCATTAATTATTGATCGGTTATTTGTTGTTCTTTTTCTTTTCCTCTTAATTATTAAAATATACTACCTTTCCAAACGCCTTGAAAAACTGAGAATCGGGTCGGACCCACCCGATCAGTGGGCAGCACGTGGGCGCGTAGTGTGTGTAGGTGAAGTTGTTTCAGTTGGAGCAGAGCAACACGAAATCAAGCACTTTCCACAGAAAGAAAACTTTTAAAAATATACAAACCCGTATTTCTGTCTGAAAGCCACCTGTACATATTCTTTTGTCCATTTTGTTCCTTTGTAATTATTAGGCTAAAGAAATACGTTGAAGGTTTGAGTAAAAGTAAAGAAATTGGACTAACTGATTCGCTAGAATAAAAACTATATTCCTGCACACATAATGGAATGTATATAAAACTGAGAAACAAAATCTTTTCTGTAAAGAAGTTTGAATTATTTCAGTTTACAAATGTTAAGTATCTCATTGTGGGTTACATGTTTCTAGAATTGGTGGAAGGATTGTTCTATGAACTGTACGTTTCTGGTATTGGTTAAGTATCTGTGTGAACGGTACGTTTATGGTATTGGTTAAGTATCTGTGTGAACGGTACGTTTCTGGTATTGGTTATGTATCTGTGTGAACGGTACGTTTCCGGTATTGGTTATGTATCTGTGTGAACGGTACGTTTCTGGTATTGGTTAAGTATCTGTGTGAACGGTACGTTTCTGTTATTGGTTAAGTATCTGTGTGAACGGTACGTTTCTGGTATTGGTTAAGTATCTGTGTGAACTGTACATTTATGGTATTGGTTAAGTATCTGTGTGAACGATACGTTTATGGTATTGGTTAAGTATTCTTGTGTTAATAACAAGCTTCTGGTGTTGGTTATGTATCTCTATGTTAACAAGCTTCTGGTGTTGGTTATGTATCATTGTATGAACTGTCTTTTCTAGTGACGATGTAATGTTTAGAGTTTAATACTTAGCAGTAGAATTTAGAATGAATCATATGAATTACACTCCTAACCAAACACTGACGAACTCATCCAGCCTACACTCCTAACCAAACACTGACGAACTCATCCAGCCTACACTCTTAACCAAACACTGACAAACCCATTCAACATACATTCCTAACCAAGCGCTGACCAACTCATCCAGCCTACACTCCTAACCAAACACTGACCAACTCATCCAGCCTACACTCCTAACCAAACACTGACCAACTCATGCAGCCTACACTCCTAACCAAACACTGACCAACTCATCCAGCCTACACTCCTAACCAAACACTGACCAACTCATCCAGCCTACACTCCTAACCAAACACTGACCAACCTATTCAACCTACATCCCTAACCAATAACTGACCAACCTTTTAATCTACATTCTTAACCAAACACTGACCAACAATCCAACTTACACTCTTAATCAAATACTGACCAAACCCATCCAACTTAGATTCCTAACCAAACACTGACCAACCCATTCAACCTACATTCCTAACCAAACAATGACCAACCCATCCAACCTACACTCTTAACCAAACAGTGACCAGGCCATCCAATCTATACACCTAACCAAACAGTGACCAACCCATCCAGCCTACACGTACAACTAACCTTCGTAACCAAGTAGTGACTAAATAATGTAGTAACTTACAAGGCAATAAAGTAACATATATGCCTTTCAATTAACCAGTTAGTGACTAAAAGTAACTTACATATCAATGAAACAGTAACTAACCTTCCTAACCAAACAATGGCCTAGTCTCATGGCAACTAATTCATATGATTTGTAGCTGTGTGCTTGATAAAAAAATGCCCACATAAAAACTCTCGAATTTCACGAGAACTGGCGTTATATGACAGATCCATCTATCGTTACAAAAACGAATCAGTATCTAGAAGGGCCTGAAGAGAATATCAATAGTGATAAGTTTTAATAAAATATAATGTTTTGAGTTTCCTCGAATCTACGTTTTTGTTGGACAAATATACTGTTCGGATCCCTTAGAGTAACTAACTCTAGTAACTCAATAGAAATAGCTAGACATTTTAAAATTCGACTCGCAACCTGTTTTTGGTTTTGTTTACAGGTAATAAAGCAGAGAACTGGTCTTCACTTAAGTCATTTAACTTGACGTATGTACTAAATATATACATATACTCTACAACAAAGAAAAATACATCGTGTATCTTATTGGTCCATTGCACGAAAACCACCTTCAAACTGGGAGTAACGAACTGGTATTCTGTCATGAGTCGTTTACCTCTCCTCCTACATTCAATTCTACAGTCCGTGAGGGGGTGCTACTGTCTCTAGAAGTCTCCTTTACCATAATAATGGCAGTCTTTCGAAAGGGACGTGTTTACTTAGTCCGTTAATGCTATATTTTAAGCCTAAATGACACGCGGAAAAATGATCAGGTCAGAAACCTTATAAAATTGTTGATCAGATGGAGGTCAACCACTCAAAAAAAGAGCATTCGCTGTCTCCACATCTACTCTTAACAGAATAGCGTAACTGCCGCCGTAACAGCTGAAAAATGTGGATTGTGTTCACTGACGTATGGTGGATCGAACCTTGGACTTCCCGATCTGTAGCTCTGCATACTAACTACTCAATCAGACTTAAAAGAAAAACAAACAGGGATACTTCAATTCTTATCAAGATAAACTCCATTGTGTAAGACCCAGTCCATCTAAAGATAGTAGATGAAACGATTGTTGTTGTTGTTTTCCAGAAGTTTCTCACAAAGCTACATATGGGATATATATGCAATAGCCGTCCCCAATTTTGAACTGATAAACTATAGGGAAGGTAGATAGTTAACAAAACCCACCGCCAACTCTTAGGCTACTATTATCTAACCGAATAGAAGGCTATAACCGTTATTCGTATCGTGCACTCATAGTTCCTAAATGCGCACCTCACTTTTGCGGCAACGGGACGCAAAACACGAATCCTCAGGTTTACAGTCTGGACACTCCCTCCTTAACTGGAAAGATGTTTGTTTGTTTGAAGTTAAGCAAAAAGCTGCACAATGGGCTATCTGTGCTCTGCCCACCACGGGTATTATCGAAAACCGGTTTCTAGCGTTGTAATTCCGCAGACATACCGCTTTGCTACGTAGGGGGGGGGCACTTGAACCTGCCATAAAGGTTAAAGAGAACCATAATTTGAATATTTAATTTTAATTTTCAAGAATAAATACAGAACAATATGTGGCCATGTTCACGATTTGAACAAATATGATGAAGAGAAACATTTTCTATGATCCATGAGTATATAGTACCTTTTCCAGCTAAACGAGTCCAGTTTTTTCACGAGTCCATAAATATATATATATTTAACAGATTAGCTTCTGTATCAACTTCATTGAACTCTATAATAAAAGATACAAAACTTACCTAATAACTAAACTATACGACGACGTCTAAAGCTAAAAGACCCCGAAAAGAAGAATTATATTTTAAAAGTTTCTAAGTAAGTTTTTTGTCCTGGCTATTTTCTCGATGATACACGAAATAAGACTTTGCGAAGTATACCTTGAACTGTTTCTAAGTCTGTGGATTTCTTGCCTATATCAAGAAATCACCTTTTGGTAGTTTCGCCTCCTGCTGACTCAGCAGTAAGTCCGAAGGCTTATAACGCTAAAAATCGGGGCTCGCTACACAATCGCACAGCGGTAAGTCTGAAAGCCTGTAATGCTAGGAACTGGGCTTCGATACTCGTGGCGGGCACAGCACAGACAGCCCATTGTATAGCTTTGTGTTTAATAGCAAATAGGGTAGATAGAGCACAGATAGCTTATTGTATAGCTTTGCGCTTAACAACGAAGCAAACAAACAATTTATTAAGTAGTTTCATTATTGACCGAAGCTCGCCCTCTATGGAGAGAAACTGTAATTAAAAAAGAATAGCCTACAAATATCTAAGTCTTAAAATTTATGTAAATAATTAGTATAAAGATTTGAAGATACTTTATGTTAAAGATATATAAAAATTGAGGTTGAAAATAGTGCTCGACTGGAAAAAGTAGTTTTAGGCCTAACAGCCACCAGAACAGTTTTATATATGGAAAAAAGAAACCAGAATACTTCTGATTCCGTTGCTGTAGACTTATTCACATTAATTACATGTATTATTACTTATGACCACCTGGGGTCTCTGTTTACCGAGGGCTCATCGTTGGTGAATAAGTCGTCTTTGAGACTTTCGGCTCTTGTGGAAATAATCCGTCATAAGGTGTTTGGGGAAAATTACTGTAATTGTAATCAATTGAAAACAGCTTGTTTAACACTTGAACGAAAGCATCTATTTAATATACTTACAATATTGACTTCCTTTTTTTAAATTTAGTTCTGATGACGTCAGATGACTATATTGTCCTTGCTCCATATAATGATAGGGTTAACAGTCCTTACAATGAGTTAATGTGTGTGTGAATGAATACGTTACTAACGCTTTGCATTCAGACAGTACAGCACGAATGTGAATCAAATTCCATACAACACAAGAATGGTGTAGATTAGTGTACACAATGCAAGACGGATTAGTTCGTGATTAGTGTATACACTGAAGGACGGATTAGGTCGTGATTAGTGTACAAACCCGAAGGATGGATTAGTTCGTGATTAGTGTACACAATGAAGGACGGATTAGGTCGTGATTAGTGTACACACTGAAGGACGGATTAGGTCGTGATTAGTGTACAAACCCGAAGGACGGATTAGTTCGTGATTAGTGTACACAATGAAGGACGGATTAGGTCGTGATTAGTGTACACACTGAAGGACGGATTAGGTCGTGATTAGTGTACAAACCCGAAGGACGGATTAGTTCGTGATTAGTGTACACAATGAAGGACGGATTAGGTCGTGATT
>NW_013672386.1:38216-41831 GCF_000517525.1 Limulus polyphemus
TTTTTAATTCAAGTTCTTTGATATTTTCCCCCTAAATATCAGTACTTTTGCTTTAAAATTAGATAAGAATTCTTAAATGAAGACCGTTAAATCAATGTAAAAGAAAAAATTCAATGTAAAAATTCTTGCATTTTAAAGATATTTGTAATGAATGCTTTCAATAACTACGAATATATTGAACGTGGTTTAAATAAACGCTATCTGATTAAAATCTTTTTTTCTCCATAAATTTATTGCCCCCTGGTGGCTCAGTGGCAAACCTAAAGGCTTATAACGCTTTGTGCTTAATCACAAAAAAACATTAAATTTCCAATTAGAAACTTATGTACCACCACTGCAATTTAAATTAATTTGCACTTTTAGTTTCTCTAAATTTAATATGTGTGTGAATTATGTTAAAGAATATTTGTAAAAAATAATAATGATTTTAATAAGCTGTATTAATAAGTACATTTTAATTGTAGCGTTAAATCAGAATGTCGACTCGGAAACTTGAGTATAGGTCTTTAAATGCTTATGAACATTTATTCCTAAAATGCAAGCAAAAGTTTATAATGTTCACCGCTAGGAGGCTACAACAAAAAATGATGGCGAACCTGAAACTTATTTCAAGATTCAAACTTATTCCGCAAGCCTAGGATCAATAATCTCTCAGGGTTTTGGAAAACGTAGATATTAATTAAACTAAGGAAACCGAGATTAAATACTCGAGAAACTGCACACACAATTTTTTAAATATGCATTCATATTATGTGGCGTCACCTGTTACAGAAAGTTTGAACTATTTCAAGCATGAAGACAAAGGAATGATAAAAGTTTGGCATAAATATTTATGCCTCACAATATTATAAAGCGAGAAACATTTTTGTTCTTTCGGTGTGATTTTTTTTAGAAAATCTAACAAAAGACAACTAAATTAAAATTGTTTCTTTACTGTACTGATTTGATTATTGACAAGTAAAATGTATAGAAAATCATTTATATTTTTCTCATTAACAATACTTTACATCTTCAAACACTAGATGGCAGCAGTAAGCAGCACAATTCAAAGGCCTTTATGATCTGTGATTGAAATAAATAATAAATCAACTTTTAAAGGCGCAGGGTTCTTAGCGAACTTGTGTCATATTTTCCCTTAAATTGAATTTTAAAAGACATTATATTTTTCAATATTCTTTAACACGCTTTGTCATATTTTTACTGATAGGAACCCATATTACAAATTCTAATATTTTAGACTCGCTGCAATGTCCACCAGGGGGACAACGTTAAATCTACTGACTTGCAATGCTAAAAATACAAGGTTCGATTCCATGCTGAGGACAGTCTGATGTGGCTTTTCTCTACAAAAACAAAGCCACATATTGACTACTAATAAATCACCTTGGGAACCTGTTTGTTTATTGTTTTGAATTTCGCGCAAACCTACACCAGCCGTCCTTAATTTACCAGTGTAAGACTAGAGGGAAGGCAGTTAGTCACCACCACCCACCGCCAACTTTTGGGCTACTCTTTTACCAACGAATACTGGGATTGACCGTCACATTATAACGCCCCCACAGCTGAAAGGGCGAGCATATTTGGTGGGACGAGGGATTCGAACCCGCGACCCATAGATTGCGAGTCGAGTGCCCTAACCACCTGGCCATACCGGGCCTCCTGGGGGACCGGTTTAAGTGTATAGTAAAATGAATGTGCACTACAGTACTGTATATTCAACTCGTTATTAACTAATTTAGAAAGAAAAAAAACTAAATAAGTCCTCTTTCTTACTTAACAGATAGGACTTGGTTTGAATTTCGTGCTTGTTCCCTAATTTAGCAGTGATTGACTAGAGGGAAGGCAGCTAATCAATACCACCCACCGCCAACTCATGGGCTACTCTTTTACCAACGAACAGTGGGATTGACCGTCATCTTATAATGCCCCCATGGCTGAAAAGGCGATTAGGGCTCGAATCCGCGATCCTCACATAATGAATCGAGCGCCCCTAACCACCAGGCTTTTGTGCTGTGCCCACCACTGGTATCGAAACCCAGTTTTTTTTTTTTAGCTTTATAAGCCTTCAGAGTTACGGCTCAGCCACTGGGAGGGGGGGGGGACTATGTTAAATAATTAAAACAAGGATAAACATAACTTCGAAATCTCTCTTTCCAAAACAAACACACAAGACTCATCAGTGTAACGATTTTTATTATTGTTTAATCCCGAACGAATAATTATCAATATATGAACTAATAAGTTCACCTTTAACCTTTGTTAATTATCCGAACCCAATTCTTCCACCGATTCTTTACGGACGTAAGCTGATTACAAATGGATATCTCACCAGCTGACTTGAAATTCCTTTAAGGTTGTAATTAATTTATAACATATGGAGGAAACCGGTTTACTAGCTTATGTAAACTGAATATTTGATTTCGAAGAGATGCAGCTCTTATTTCTATTTACTTGTCCAGGATTTGTTCATTAATATTAAGAGAATTGTGCTTTGGTTCTTATAAAGAAAAACACTAAATACAACCTTTCTCGTCAGAGTTAATATTTAACAACATAATATACAAAAATAATATAATTATATGCCTTCCCTTGCCGATATGTAAACGTTCGTTATATCCTAAAGCTGAAGATTGTTGTAGAGAAATTACCTAGGAAACATTAAATAATATATCCGTTTTAACGGAAAGAGACGCTAAGCCCAGACTATTGTCGATATGTCTGTTTTTCACTTGTTCAGAGAAGGATATATTACGTTCTGAGCATGATGTATGGAGAGACCGTGCTCGATCAGATGTGACTATTTTAGAAAGGAAAGAAATCACGTGATTGCAACTACTTTGCACGCGAAAAGCTTGGTTGAACGAATTCTGTGTATGTTCTTTCCCGTTTATTACTCTCGCTAAATGAAATCAGGAGAAGAAGATTGGTGCGGGGGGTATGAATTCGCTTTGGGCCTTAAGTACGCGTCCTCAGTATTGGAGTGTTTCTTTTGTACAGTTAAGGAATACCAATCACTTGTTACGTTTATCACTGATATTCTCAACGTGAGTGTCATCTGAAGCGACACACACACAAATGGAGTCCCCTAAAGCTCAGCCACAGTCATTCCTAATTTAGGACTGCTGAATTGAGAGAAAGAGAGGGGGGGCATCTAATATATCACTTATCGCTTGTATGGCTTCTCTTAACAGCATATCGACATTTACAGTCAGTCAAAATGCCACCAGAGATAAAAGTGTGGAGCGTGTTTAGTGACGTATTTGCGACTCGAACCTTGGACCTTCCGACCCGCAGCCAAGCATTTCGTTCGGTTTAATTCAGCTCGGATATTTTTAATGGATATTCGGAATAGAAATTAAAATAAACGTGTTTCTCATTCAATAAAATGGGATCTATGTGTTGTTTTGGTTTATCAGGCACAAACATGTTTGTATCTGTTGATGTTTGTTCACAACGAATGTTTAGTGTAGTCCATCTGATCTCATTAGAAGCTATCGAAACAAGAAATTCGACAAACATCAAAAACAGTTACAACGTAGATAGATATATCTTGTTTGTTTGTTATGGATTTCGCGCAAAGCTACCCGAGGGCTATCTGCGCTAGCCGTCCCTAAT
>NW_013672386.1:42553-46763 GCF_000517525.1 Limulus polyphemus
AAAACAAACAATGTGTATATATTGTGTCTTAATTTTTAACTGTTTTATGTCAAGTTTTATCACAAAAAATTATTATTTTTAGGCGTAGAAAAATCTATGCTGAGCCCTAATTTGTATTGTGGATACGGAACTATATTATTTTAACATACATAATTCAGTATTTAAATATAATAATACACATCAATTACATTTAGCATTTCTGTTCTTAAAAAATAATATTTCAAAACTCAGTTAGTACAAAGAATAAAAGTGTCATCCACAGAACAGGCCTAAAGCCAAGTGGGCAGGTGCCAAGCCATTTCTGTTCGTAATAAGAGAGAAATGCGTTAGTTAAAGTTGGACCCAGTAGGGAGCCCATCGCAGCGCCATCTATTTGTTCATACAAAGGTGTTGTTGAACATGAAATGTGAATTCTTGGTCTTTAGGCTGTACAGAAGGTATGTGGATGGCACTTTTATTCTTTTTAATAATAGTGATCAATGATCAAAATTTTTAGAATCAATTAGTACATTTTTCAAGTTATATGGCTCTTCCCGCTAGGTGCTGCTAGCTACCGCATTTTTTTCCTTCTACAGTTGTCAGTACACGAAAAACAGTTTGCCGCTTAAGTTTGAAAAAAATAACAACTTCTGTCGATCTGCACTCTCTGTAACGCTAAACTCTTGGATTTTATTCCTGCAATGGGCACAGCACGTATAGTCCATTGTACAGATTTTCACGTAACAACTGACATAAATAATTTTCTGGTTAGATGTTAGAGGGCTTAAAATTCAGAAAAGCCCCTGGGAGGACAAGGACGAAATGAGCAAACTGCCCAGAGACAAAGTGAGGTGAGAGACATCTACGGTTAAACGTGACTTTAATCATTCTAGCTAGGCCTAAAAAACTAAAAACTTTGCTTCCCGACCCTAGGGGTTCAGCACCATTGCACTGGATAAATAAAGTTTTGAATACAAGGATAATTTAGTTTTATTACAATTAAAAAATAAAATAATATTTTATATTTATGAAACACGTTCTTTAAAAGAGAAGGTATCTAAACCTGGTTTCTAGCGTTGTAAGTCCGCAGACATACCGCTGTGCCACTAGGGGGCTGTTTTATATTTACGAAATACGTTATTTAAAAAAGAATCATTATCAAAGTGTGTAGTTCGATTTCTATACATCTACTGATCAGTTATTGTAAATTCCAGTACGCCCTCTATTGGCTGTTTTCATAACATCTTAAAATGTCAGTTTGAAAAAAAAAGTATTCTTGGTTATTATCATATTGTGCCTAGAAAGCACTGTAATATTACATATTAGTGATGGCTTTTTAAAAAAAATCTCACTGTTCCATCGCTCGTGATAAAACAGTTTTCTTGCAGGACTTTGTCCTTTTATTCTAAGTAGACGTTCTTTTAAATGGTTCAAATTTCTTTAGAGCCAGGTGCTTATAACAAACGAAAATAAGATCTTATAAAAAAAAAAGCTTTACAGGAGGTGACTAGGAATCTTTACTTGTTCTGTTTGTTGCTGGAGACAATAAACAAAATAATATAAGATCTGGAACACATCTGACTGCCCATTTAATGACTACTTTATTCTTAGACAGGAGTATTCATTATTAGTAAGCAGCACAGTGAAGAAGAAGTCAAAGAACTAGAAACCACTAAGCAACCCCTATATATCCTGGAGACTGAAATCCATAAGCTGAAACGTCCAAATACCAGAAGATATTGGTTCCCAGGATACTGAAAACGAAAACCTTTGTTGGCAGGAATAAATTAATCTCAGAATGCGTGTAAATAGAATACCAAAGAAAATGGTATTTGACACCGGTTGTACTAGCATGTTAACAGAGCGGGTCTGGGAGAGGTGGGTGGCTTAGTGGGCATAATAAGAACGCCTGGTTTGTCTCTGCAGCCTCCTTACGAAGCATTCAGGCGAAATATAATAAAACAATTTAATTTGCAAAGTCTGATTCGTTTTAGAGACTTCTTTTTGCCTTCGGTGTATATCCATCAGAAAAGGGGGAGAAGGGAAGAATCCTTTGAGTTTTACGCCCCCTGTAAAACGTAGATCAACAACCTTCACCCATATATCAAGGTCGGTTTTCATAACTTAAATTTGAATATTTCTCTATTGTACTCATTAATGTATTATCGTTTTTACTGGAGTAAAAACATTGACTGTATGAAGATATTTCATTTCCTCTCCTACCCCCCCCCTACCCTAATTACATGAAACACGTCGTAATAATCTCATCTCACCCCTCCCCTAATTACATGAAACACGTAATAATAATCTCACCTCATTACATGAAAGTCGTCATTTTCTCTCTATATATCTACATAATTATATGAAAGTCGTCATTTTCTCTCTCTATATATCTACCTCATTACATGAAAGTCGTCACTTTCTCTCTATATCTACCTAATTACATGAAAGTCGTCATTTTCTCTCTATATCTACCTAATTACATGAAAGTCGTCATTTTCTCTCTATATCTACCTCATTACATGAAAGTCGTCATTTTCTCTCTATATCTACATAATTACATGAAAGTCGTCATTTTCTCTCTATATCTACATAATTACATGAAAGTCGTCATTCTTCCTCTATCTAGCCCACACCTTCCCTTTCTACAATAAAGTTTGGACTGAGTTATTTTGAATATGTGTTAACAATGTAGAGTATTTCTACGGCGGTTAATACGAATTAGTCCTAGAAGATTTGTGACTCATGAGGTGTTGGTGTTTCTCGTCTGCAGACAAAGCTAGTCTACGATCCAGACACTCCAGATAAAGCTAGTCTACGATCGAGACACTCCAGATAAAGCTAGTCTACGATTCAGACACTCCAGATAAAGCTAGTCTACGATCCAGACACTCCAGATAAAGCTAGTCTACGATCCAGACACTCCAGATAAAGCTAGTCTACGATCCAGACACTCCAGATAAAGCTAGTCTACGATCCAGACACTCCAGATAAAGCTAGTCTACGATCCAGACACTCCAGATAAAGATAACCTATGGTTCAGACACTGTTACAAAATAGTTGGTTGTCGAACTATCGGCGTCTGTCTCAAGAAATATTACATTTTCAGATAACAATCGATGCCCCCTATAGAGTTTGTCACGAGTGTTAGAAAACAACTCAAAGCTGTGTGCTGACGAAGTGGGTGTTATAAGTAACTGTAGGCTATCAATCCAACTGGAATCTAACAAGGTTTCAACATATCAACACAAATAAAACGTCTGCAGTGACGTGTAATAATTGTGGACACGACTTTTAGAAGTAGAATAACAATACATTTCGTACACAATCACGCATGAGGTAAATTATAGTAGAACACGAGATCTACAGGTAAGGCTCGGGCTGCGGTTCCAAAGGTCTAGAGTTCGAGACGAGATGATGTGTTTCGTGCTTTCTGAAGCTGGCGAGATGATAATGCGACAAGTTGGTCCTTTATTCGGTGCATTCGGCGGGTGCTGCTAACTGGTTTTTCTTTTTTCTGGTATATAGCTACAAAATTAGTTCAAACTACACAGATAGCGCGAATATCCGAAACAAACTGTTGGCAATGCATCTGTGATATAAAAGCCCTTATTAGAAGTCGCAAAAAATACAACAGAACTGGTATCTTTAGTGAAGAAATGGGGTCGATATGACCTTCCTCGTGATAATGCGAGCACTTTGGAATCATAGGTGATTAAAGCGAACTTTTGATGATAATTGTTATAAAGGATATCATATTGTGAGCTACGTTTGTATTCTACACTCATGCAGTTAAAACAAATCTGGACTAGACCTTACATCATCATCGGTGTTCCCTCTAAGCTGCGCGGCCGCACAACAATCAATCAAATGCCGCGCACTTCATTATTCCAGCCGCGCACATCCTCAGTAATGGTGAGGAGTCTCAACACGTTGACGGCCTTAATGACCTTGGAAGTCGATATGTCTAAAGCCCAAATAAGCAACTGGTAGCATTGCAAGGCGGCCTAATGTTCCAATAGGGTCGATGGTCAAAAAATACGAAACTGGTATCGCACATCTGCACATTGCCTTCATACTGGTGCACACGAAAAAAAATTCATTCCGCAAATGGATTGAAATAATTAGAGGGAACATCAATCATCATCATCATTATCATCCCTCCCCCCCTCCCCACGGTTCTTGGACATTCAAACATCAGGTATAATAAACAAAGTTGGTGAACATTACC
>NW_013672386.1:47662-48232 GCF_000517525.1 Limulus polyphemus
CACCTCATTACATGAAAGTCGTCATTTTCTCTCTATATACCCACCTCATTACATGAAAGTCGTCATTTTCTCTCTATATACCTACATAATTACATGTAAAGTCGTCATTTTCTCTCTATATACCTACATAATTACATGAAAGTCGTCATTTTCTCTCTATATATCTACATAATTACATGAAAGCCGTCATTTTCTCTCTATATCTACCTAATTACATGAAAGTCGTCATTTTCTCTCTATATATCTACATAATTACATGAAAGTCGTCATTTTCTCTCTATATCTACCTCATTACATGAAAGTCGTCATTTTCTCTCTATATACCTACATAATTACATGAAAGTCGTCATTTTCTCTCTATATACCTACATAATTACATGAAAGTTGTCATTTTCTCTCTATATCTACCTAATTACATGAAAGTCGTCATTTTCTCTCTATATACCTACATAATTACATGAAAGTCGTCATTTTCTCTCTATATCTACATAATTATATGAAAGTTGTCATTTTCTCTCTATATCTACATAATTATATGAAAGTTGTCATTTTCTCTCTATATCTACCTAA
>NW_013672387.1:0-3121 GCF_000517525.1 Limulus polyphemus
TCAACGGATCACGAACTTGTTAGCACTCTTGTGTGGCGCCAATTGATCAGTCTTTATTTAGGAGGTTTTTGCAGTCAACGGATCACGAACTTGTTAGCACTCTTGTGTGGCGCCAATTGATCAGTCTTTATTTAGGAGGTTTTTGCAGTCAACGGATCACGAACATGCTTGCACTCTTGTGTGGTACTTAATGATCAGTCCTTATTTAGTGAGAAGGCAGTTTTTTTCATTCAACGGATCACGAAAAATGAACTGAAAACGACGTCTTATAGTAGGCTTAGTCTTGGCGTTAGTCGCAATCCCATTGTTTACACGTGCTTATTTCGTTGATTTTTATTGTGTAAGCATTGCAGGTGTTTCAGACTATATAATTTTGCATTTCTAGAGTGATATCGTGAGAAAACCTGACAAAAAACTGGGACATATTTGTAGATTAACTTGAACATATTGTGAGGTTTAAAAAAATGTTACACCATTAGTAAAGCTAAAGTGAACTCCGAAGATGACTATTGCAAATAGCCTGAAATATATATATATATATATTAAAGAATCGAATCTCACACATCATGTCTCTGGACGTTGAATAGGGTTTAGGAGAGGTATGGGTTAGAGATAAAATTATGCGGTTTCTATATCTCAGTGGGATTTCTCTTTGAACTTTGAGCTTGACCTAATGGACACATCTGTTTTCTCTACATCTCGACCACAACTATATCTCAGTACTAGAGTTACTTAAGTATTTGACAGAATCAAGTCCAGTTAAGGTTCGCAATGTCTCTTTTCTCTAGTCTATCTTGAATCAAACTTCTAAACAGTCTTTTATAAAGCTTATTTATTTTGGAATGACTTTGAGGATAGTTAGCACAGATAGCTCTCATGTAGCTTTGTGCAAAATCCAACAAACAAACAAGTAAGATCTACAATTGACATTTATAGGCTTAGATCTAGTAGCCTTGCTAATTAACCAACACCTAGATCTAGTAGCCTTGCTAATTAACCAACACCTAACCTAGTTTTGAATCTCTAAATGAAAGTTTTGGTTACAAAACATCAGTAGGGCTTGTATTGTCGAGCCCAAAAATCGTGTAACTAAACGGACATGGAGGCTGTTCGATAAGGCAGAAATATGTAGTTATGTTTGTTTAATGTAGCATTTATGATTAAAGACAAAGTATTCCAAAAGAAGTTCCTACTAAAATGATGTAAAGGACATTAACAACATGGTATTAAAGTTCAGTAATTATACCTAGATATTTGATTGTGGTTTAAATAGAAATGGAAATGTACAATCTTTGCAGAGAATAATTATAATATTGTATGACGTTTCTGCAGAAACTAAGTTTACTTGTTGCATAGGCAAAACTGGTCAACAATTTCCACAGTACATTCATACCTAGGATCACAATGTCATAAATGAGATCATAAGTGACTACATCCATTCTATAACTGAACATCACCTAGATGTAGTCATATCTAGCTTATCATCCTTCATCATAATGAAGGTTATATTAACTGGATGAAGCTGTGGTTTCACTTGATGCACAGAGAGGTCAACCAGAGTCTGACAGTCCCAGAAACTTTATATCTCACCATCATAGAAGCCTTGCATGTGATGTTACAAAACTTCTTGTTTCATTCAATGGTATTCATTCATACTGGATGTCAAATATTTCATTCTAGCAATCAACAGGAACCCATATCAGTACAAGATTTGGTAAAGCTTTACATATTGTCAATAGAACAATCATTGCTTTTAACTATTCGTTTTTTCAATATATCTATTTATATACATGGTTTAGATCATTTAGAGCAGACATTCCAAACTTGGGATACATGTACCCCAGGGGTACATTTGCACCATGGTTTACACTTTATGTGGTGTTTTAATCTACAGTCAGACAAAGAGAGCAAAGTGGCTCACATCAATATACGCTCTTTAGACAAAAAGTTGTGATCATGGTGAATGTTGTGATGTTATTGCTGTGCTACATTATAACTCATGTTTTCAAAAAGTAATGTAGAACATAAGCAATATAGAATATCCTCGTTACAAATCAGTTGATAAACTAGGGATCCGCCAACTGGGTAAGCTCTCCTCCCTCCAGTAGTGCTTGGGGAGAGAATGCCCAAGGGATACAGAAGAACAAAAAGGTTGGGTATCCCTGATTTAGAGCATCAGATAATATAATACAATATTAGAAAACAAATTTATCATTTTACAGTCGATTATAAGCATTTAATCTCCAATATGACAGAGTAAACTATAGAATATGTAATGTTTCAATTCCTTCTTGGTATATATGAAGCACCACCCAGCCCTAAGACAGCTAGATTGATCACAAAACCTTATGGTTCAGGCTTTATATTGCACTTCCAAAGTTGGTGGCGAAACCCGACTTGGGCTTTGTTAATTTATCAGAGTTGAAGCAGTAGCAGCTACATATTGCTCTAGAGAATCATCTGGGTGACAACATCATCAGCACTGAATGTGGCACAAACAGCACAGTATCCAGTAGGACTGTGTTTAAGTACTTTGATGTGTTGGTTGTTGGTTTACCTTTAGCAAAAGTCGAACTCAGTGTGATGTTTTAATATTAGGATGATACTCTTTGATTCATGGTAAATGCCATTTCCTCAATAATTAAGCCATTTTAAAATTACGAACTCTAAAGTTCTTAATAACGCAGTGAAATATGCTCATCAAACTGAAAACTTCACATACAAAGAAAAAAAACAAGTGGTTTTTTCATGACTCCTAGACGGTAGCTCTAGTGAAACAAGCATGAAGACTTGGGATGACAGTTATGTTGTAAAAGAGTTAACTAATTTTGCTGTCTTTCAGTATATACCATCTAAGTTGCACTTTGTATTTTGCAGTTGATGACAAGAAATGTGATCTGGATGGTTATGTTTAGCCTTTCTGCTTGTTTCTGTCTCTTATTGCTTTCATTTTTGTAACATTGGCTGATTTGGAGATTCCTAACTTAGCAGATAGGACCTGTGGATATTTTCATAGCATATGTTTAAACATCACGTGGAGTAAGGGACTGGTACCAGTCGACACATTGTCACAGAAAGACACATGGGACTTTTTTTCAAACTGCACCATACAGAAGATTAC
>NW_013672387.1:3131-5746 GCF_000517525.1 Limulus polyphemus
TAGGCAAAGGCGGAACTAGGTGGGTGGTTTAATTTTTGGATGGAAACTTTTGAATTAAGGTAAATGCCATTTCCTCAAGAATTAAGCCATTTTAAAATTACGAACTCTAAAGTTCTTAATAACGCAGTAAAATATGCTCATAAAACTGAAAACTTCACATACAAAGAAAAAAAAAACAAGTGGTTTTTTCATGACTCCTAGACGGTAGCTCTAGTGAAACAAGCATGAAGACTTGGGATGACAGTTATGTTGTAAAAGAGTTAACTAATTTTGCTGTCTTTCAGTATATACCATCTAAGTTGCACTTTGTATTTTGCAGTTGATGACAAGAAATGTGATCTGGATGGTTATTTTTAGCATTTCTGCTTGTTTCTGTCTCTTATTGCTTTCATTTTTGTAACATTGGCTGATTTGGAGATTCCTAACTCAGCAGGTAGGACCTGTGGATATTTTGATAAGTTTAAATATCACGTGGAGTAATGGACTGGTACCAGTCGACACATGGGACTTTGGTTCAAACTGCACCATACAGAAGATTAGCAAGGCACAAAAGAAAACCAAGCAAGCCATAACTAAGTCTAATTTACGTGGTCAAACAGATAACCAAATTCAGAAATTATGCAAGTGGACATCAGGAATTACCTAATGTTTCCTGTTTTCCAGAAAGCGGTGATGTAGTTGCATCAAATAGTATATGTGATAGTTCAAAAACATTTGTAGACTCAGATCAACAGTCTCATGAGTCATTGTAATCCTCTGAAAATTCACATATATAGCAGGCCTCTGAAAATACACAAACCAAAGCAAATATTGTAAAGGAATGGATAACAGTCAAAAAGAGAAATAACACCCACAAAAATATTAACACAAATATCAACGATATGATCAACATAGCTTGATCTCAACTTACAAAACATATTGCAGAAGAACTAATAGATACAATCAAAGTACTGCATCATCATTGAAGGTATTCCAGAGACATATGGAGAACCAGATCTCGCAAGGGAAACACAAGTCGTACCAATAAATGTCTTGCCAGTTAAAGAAAATGATGCCAAAAACTGAACCTCACTCTTATCACCATGGCTAAACAATGCTTTCAACCCAAGCATGGATGACGAATGTATTGTTTTATTGTTAAGCATCGGCTACGTGCATGTTTATGATCTCCTGTAGTAAGATTACTCAAGCTGTTGCAGTGTTGTGTAACTGTGCTTGAGTTGATTGCATACTTTCAACAATAGTGTCATGTTTTCGTGGTTGTAATGTGACTGTGTTTCCTTGGGATATTTAGGGCGTCCGCGTATATTACACGTATTATAGTATAATGTGTTTCTTTTTATTAGCGGGCTTATACTTGATGTGTTTGCTGGTGTATATGTACGAGGTGTCAGAATAGTATTGTATTCTTTTTTTTTTTGAAATTGCAGGACTGGTTTATTGGATTTTGTAAAAAAAATAAAACAAATATCTTTGTTTAGTTTCTCCGTATTTTCCCCAACTTCGATAGCATGCCGTGCGTGCTGAATTTCAGTTATAACATTTGGATTCCGTACGTGTTTTAGAACATGTACGGGTGTTGTAGGTCTGGCCATCTGCTATACAGCGAGGCAAAATATGCAAGCTGCTGCAATATGTCAAAAAACGTTGGCAATTAAAGCATTACATAACGGAAATATGTGGTTGCTGACAGTGTATATGTTATACTGCAGTATGTTACTTTTCTCTCTAAACTATGGTACCATGTGTTCCGTTGTATATGTTATCTGTTGGTATGTTTGTTTACTTTGATATTATGCGATTGTTTTTTGAAAACTGGTTGTTTTGGTGGATCATTTTTCTTCCATTTTCTCTTTATAATGTTCTGATGAATGCCTAGTGTTTATATTACGAGCTTACCTTTCAAAACTAAACCAAAAACATCCCAGTTACCAAAACTGAAAGATATTCCTTCACCAAAAAGAATGAGTCCAACATGTTTTTCAGTTGGCGTGTTGTAGATTTTCCATAAACTTAAATATCTCAGTTTGAGTCCATACACGAAATATCCTTTGTTTGGTCAAAATGGAAAAAAAATATATAGTGAATATGTTGTTTTTTGGGTATTATTAATTTATACGTATATTTCTTTGGTCTATACTGAACTATTCCAAAATTTGTGGATATTACTACATGTTTTGTCTCAAGTGGCATGCTGCAAAGAAAGTTAGGAGTATTTTAGTAGGATTCAGTGTACAGACACTGGACTTGAGAAGTGCGGAAAGATCCCGTGTAGAGCTGCAGCTCCAAATGGTGAATTGTGTCCAACATCTTCAAGACAGAGGCCCTTGGAGATCCATAGACCAGAGCTTTATAGTCCAGTTTGTATTCAATGAAAGCACAATAGATCTTGAGCATGAAACATCGATCTCCTTCACAAGAGGTGGAAAAGAGGACATGGAGGATGTTCAGTGCCCTTGTATACTTGACACGTAGCTATTTGATATGGGAAATGAAAGTAAGCTTTAGGTCAAAGATAAGCTCCAAGGACTTTGCCTCAGGAACCATGAGAAGAAGAATATCTCTGAAGTGGAGCTCAGGTTCGGGATGTAAGCCCCTTTGGTGGCAAAAATGCA
>NW_013672387.1:6670-21692 GCF_000517525.1 Limulus polyphemus
CAAACAAACCAACAGATAACATATACAACGGAACACATGGTACCATACTTTAGAGAGAAAAGTAACATCCTACAGTATAACATATACAACGGAACACATGGTACCATAGTTTAGAGAGAAAAGTAACTTCCTACAGTATAACATATACACTGTCAGCAACCACATATTTCCGTTATGTAATGCTTTAATTGCCAACGTTTCTTGACATAATGCAGCAGCTTGCATATTTTGCCTCGCTGTATAGCAGATGGTCAAACCTACAACACCTGTACATGTTCTAAAACACGTACAGAATCCAAATGATATAACTGAAATTAAGCACGCACGGCATACTATCGAAGTTCGGGAAGATATTTGTTTTATTTTTTCACAAAATCCAATAGACCAGTCCTGCAATTTTTTTTTAAAAAATACAATACTATTCTGACACCTCGTACATATATAGACCAGCAAACACATCAAGTATAAGTCCACTAATAAAAAGAAAAACATTATACTATAATACGTGTAACATACGCGGACGCCCTAAATATCCCAAGAAAGCACAGTTACATTATAACCACGAAAACATGACACTATTGTTGAAAGTATGCAAGCAACTCAAGCACAGCTATACAACACTGCAACAGCTTGAGTAATCTTACTACAGGAGATGGATATTTCATGTATGGACTCAAACTGAGATATTTAAGTTTATGGAAAATCTACAACACGCCAACTGAAAAACATGTTGGACTCATTCTTTTTGGTGAAGTAATATCTTTCAGTTTTGGTATGTGGGATGTTTTTGGTTTAGTTTTGAAAGGTAAGCTCGTGATACAAACACTTGTTTGGTACAAAATGGAAAAAAAAACATAGTGTATATGTTGTTTTTTTGGTATTATTAACTTATACGTATATTTCTTTGGTCTATACTGAACTATTCCGAAATTTGTGGATATTACTACATGTTTTGTCTCAATATCATTTCTAAACAGGATCCGCCAAACATGCTCGCCCTTTGAGCTGTGTGTGCTTTATAATGTGATGGTAAAAGAGTAGCCCAAGAGTTTTTTCACTGCTCAATCAGGGACGGCTAGCACAGATAGTTCTCATTTAGCTTTGCGTGAAATAAAAAAACAACATCCAAATTAAACAGGACTGTTGGAATACATAAATTTAATGTTATCTACACCCGGTTCTAGTGCTATGATAATTTTTTTAGTGCACGAATTCAACTGAATGTATTTGTGAAATCAAGATTATACATGTGTTAGAAGACAAGTTGGATTTGTGAACAGACAGGTTATGAAACCTTCAAAAATCACGATATTAGGTTACTTGTTATGAAGTAATTGGTTTTATTTCAATAATCAGTCTATAGTGACTGCTTGTAGTTCTTCTCTGTCTATATTAGCACTAGACAGTGTTAAACAAACTCGAGTTTATGTGAGACAGTTCGGCTCACTGACCAGTAACTATTGCCAGTAGTCTGCACAGTCATGGATCTGGTTAATGTAACTCTATGTGCACTAGTTCATAATAAACTACATGGATTGCACATTAACTAGTGCTTGCTGTCCAGACATGAGTCGTGGTTTGATTTGCCACCTCATTTAACTTTATATTGCTAGATAAACTGCTGACCCATCACAAGTTGTCTAGGATATTTTAATCCTGACTTGTAGGTGGAGTAGTGAGTCTTGTTAATTGCCTCTCTTATTTCTTATGGGAATGAAAAATTGTGTTATAAGTAATGCACGTGTCTTGAGATGAATGACAATTCTGTTTCATGTAAAGAATATTTTCTCATAACACTTCTTCAGACATATTTCCTTCTCCTTTTTTGGACATTCACAACCTCCATTGAATGCCTGTCCTGAGTAAATACCCTCATTTTGATTACTTTTGAATACTGAATTCATAGTTTTACATTGTATTTAGTACATTTCTTTTTCACGGCTCAGTCAGAGTCAAATAATTCAAATTCACTCCGTGACACACTTCCTAATCAAACCTCCTATTATTCTGCAGATCCTCCCCAATTACCCTTAAGGAAAATCAATGTACTGGGAAATGCAACAAACTGCTAATTTCTAACTATTCGGCCATTAAAAATTAAGTTTTAAACTTTGAATCTGGCTTGACAGTAAAATCTTAAGGGAGATCCATCATAGTTGAAATAACTGATAATTTCTCCCTTCTATATCTAAATTAGAATATAAATTTAATAAGATATTTTCAGGATAATTTCAAAAACGGGAAAAGCAATTTTCTGTACAAAAATGTGTGACAATGAAGAATGGAACTCATTCAGCAGGGTGCCTCCATGGTCAACCACCCTAATGGCTTCAAACTGGACAGTGGCAAGGACTTCCACACTTTACTCGAAAAAAGGAGGGTGACAATGTGGTTTAGAGTCCAGAGGAGCATCGTCACTGGATACATTGCAATGTGTGACCACAAAACCACATTTTAAAAGCAGAACATACCGAGTTATTCACTATAAGCAGGGAAGGGATGTGCAGCAATTTTCTTTTGCTTTAGCTCGATGAAGACGAGAAGGAAGGGAAAAAGTGAGGTGTTGAGTCGTATGGGAAGACACCTGGAACAAAGTCTGGGAGGAAGAAAGTAGGGAAGAATAGGCCATTCGAATCAAAAGGCAGATCCAACTGGTAAAAGTAGAAGGTGAGAGATCATGGAGGAAGGAGGAATACCAGGGATAAAGAGTCAGGAACGTGTACCTTTAAAGATAGCAGTATGAACTAGATAACAACAAAGAGCCATCGCCAGATACAGAAGCCTATCCAGATCTGGTCGAGGACATAGATGGTAAACAGGAGAAAAAGAGGAACCACCCTCCTGAGCTGCCGAGGTATTTGGAAGAATGTAATAATCCAAATAAATGAGAAAATATATAGGGTGATAAAGGGTACAGGAAACATCACTGGCAAACAAATCTGACATTCGATGTTCACACGCTAAAAGAAGAAGGAAATATGCTTTAATGTGGGGTTGTATCTAATCGTGTATTAGCAGGGGTTGTTTTAAGTCTTTAATGTGTTGTTCTCACTAGCTGGGAAGTGGAAAGGGTTGATGAAAGTCTTTAATGTGTTGTTGTATCTAACCTAGTACAGGCAGGGGTTGTTACAAGACTTTAAGGTGATGTTGTCACTAACCTGGTACTAGCAGGGGTTGTTGTAAGTCTTTAATGTGTTGTTGAATCTAATCTGATAATGTCAGGGGTTGTTGTAAGTCTTTAACCTTTTATTGTACTTAACCTGCTACTAGCAGTGGTTGTTGTAAGTCTTTAGTGTGTTGTTGTCTAGCATGGTACTAAAAGGGATTGTTCGTAGGTTTTAAATATCTTGTTGTATTTATCATAGAACCGGCAGGGTTGGTTGTAAGTCTTCACTGTGTTGTTGTATCTAACCTTGTACTAACAGGAATTGTTGTAAGTATTTAAAGTATTTATTGTATCTAACATGTTACTAGCAGACTTTGTTTGTCAGTTTTAATTCTCTTTTTGTATTAACATGAAATTTTAAGGGGTTGTTGTAAATCTTTAATGTGTTGTTGAATCTAACCTGTTACTTTCAGGGGCTCTTGTAAATCTTTAATATTTTGTTGTATCTAACCCGGTACTGGCAGGGGATGTAGTAAGTTTTTAATGTGTTGTTGTATCTAACCTGGTACTTGCAAGGGTTGTTGTAAGTCATTAATGTGTTGTTGTCTCTAATCTTGTACTGGTAGGGGTTGTTGTAAGTCTTTAATGTGTTGTTGTAATTAACCTGTTAATGGCAGACGATGTTAGTAAGTTCTTAATCTCTTGTTGTATTTAACATAGAATTTGAAGGAGTTGTTGTAGTTCTTTAATGCGTTGTTGTATATAACTTAGTACTTATAGGGGGTTGTTGTAAGTCTTTAATGTTTTGTTGAATCTGACCTGGTAATGGCAGGGGTTGTTGTAAATCTTTAATATGTTTTTGTATTTAACCTGTTACTTGCAAGGGTTGTTGTAAGTCTTTAATCTCCTGTTGTATCTCACCTGATACTAGCAGGGGATGTTGTAAGTCTTTAATGTGTTGTTGTATCTATCATAGTACTTATAGGGGTTGTTGTAAGTCTTTAATAAGTTGTTGTAACTAACCTGTTACTGGCCGGCGTTATTCTTAAGTTTTTAATCTCTTGTTCTATTTAACATAGAATTGGCAAGGGTTGTTGTAAGTCTTTAATACGTTGTTGTATATAACTCAGTACTTGCAGGGGTTGTTGTAAGTATTTAATCGCTTGTTGTATCTAACCTGGTACTGGCATTCGTTATTCTTAACTTTTTAATATATTGTTTTCAACATAGAATTGGCTGGGGTTGTTTTAAGTCACTAGTGTGTTGTTGTGTATAACTTAGTACTTCTAGGGGTTATTGTATGTCTTTAATGTGTTGTTGTATCTAACCTAGTACTTGCAAGGTTTGTTGTAAGTCTTTAATATTTTGATGTATCTAACCTGGTATTGGTAGGGGATGTTGTAAGTTTTTAATGTGTTGTTGTATCTATCATAGTACTTATAGGGGTTGTTGTAAGTCTTTAATAAGTTGTTGTAACTAACCTGTTACTGGCCTGCGTTATTCTTAAGTTTTTAATCTCTTGTTCTATTTAACATAAAATTGGCAAGGGTTATTGCAAGTCTTTAATACGTTGTTGTATATAACCTGGTACTGGCAGGGGATGTTGTGCGTCTTTAATGTGTTGTTGTATCTAGCCTGTTACTTGCAAGGGTTGTTGTAAGTCTTTAATGTGTTGTTATATCTAACCTAGTACTTGTAATGATTGTTGTAAGTCTTTAATAAGTTGTTGTAACTAACCTGTAATTGGCAGGCGCTATTGTTAAGTTTTTAATCTATTGTTCTATTTAACATAAAATTGGCAGGGGTTGTTGTAAGTCTTTCAGGCGTTGTTGTATATAACTCAATACTTGCACGGGTTATTATAAGTCTTTAATGTTTTATTGTATCTGACCTGGTAATGGCAGGGGTTGCTGTAAGTCTTTAATGTGTTTTTGTATCTAACCTCGTACTTGCAAGGGTTGTTGTAATTCCTTATCCTCTTGTTGTAGCTAACCTGGTACTGGCAGGGGATGTTGTAAGTCTTTAATGTGTTGTTGGATCTAACCTAGTACTTATAGAGGTTGTTGTAAGTCTTTACTAAGTTGTTGTAACTAACTTGTAACTGGAAGCTTTATTCTTAAGTTTTTAATCTCTTATTTTCAACACAGAATTGGCATGGGTTGTTGTAAGTCATTAGTCTGTTGTTGTATATAACTTAGTACTTGCATAGGATGTTGTAAGTCTTTAATGTGTTGTCGTATCTAACCTAGTACTTGCAAGGGTTGTTGTAAGTCTTTTATCTCTTGCCTTATCTAACATGTACTGGCAGGGGATGTTGGAAATCTTTAATGTGTTGTTGTATCTAACCTAGTACTTGTAGGGGTTGTTGTAAGTCTTTAATAAGTTGTTGTAACTAATCTGTAACTGGCAGGCGTTATTCTTTAATTTTTAATCTCTTGTTTTTAACATAGAATTGGCAGGGGTACTGTAAGTCATTAATGTGTTGTTATATATAACTTAGTACTTACAGGGGATGTTGTATGCCTTTAATGTGTTGTTGTATCTAACGTAGTACTTGTAGGGGTTGTTGTAAGTCTTTAATAAGTTTTTGTAATTAACCTGTAACCACATTCGTTATTCTGAAGTTTTTTAATATATTGTTTTTAACATAGAATTGGCAATGGTTGTTGTAAGTCACTAGTGTGTTGTTGTGTATAACTTAGTACTTCTAGGAGTTCTTGTATGTCTTTAATGTCTTCTTGTATCTAACCTAGTACTTGCAAGGGTTGTTGTAAGTCTTTACTAAGTTGTTGTATCTAACCTGGTACTGGCAGGAGATGTTGCAAGTCTTTAATGTGTTGTTGTATCTAACCTAGTACTTATAGGGGATGTTGTAAGTCTTTAATAAGTTGATGTAACTAGCCTGTTACTGGCAGGCGTTATTCTTAAGTTTTTAACCTCTTGTTTTTAACGTAGAATTGGCAGAGGTTGGTGTAAGTCATTATTATGATGGTGTATATAACTTAGTATTTCTAGGGGTTGCTGTAAGTCTTTAATGTTTTGTTGTAACTAACCTGTAACTGGCAGGCGTCATTCTTCAATTTTTAATCTCTTGTTTTTAACATAGAATTGGCAGAGGTACTGTAAGTCATAAATGTGTTGTTATATATAACTTAGTACTTGCAGGGGATATTGTATGTCTTTAATGTGTTGTTGTATCTAATGTAGTACTTGTAGGGGTTGTTGTAAGTCTTTAATAAGTTGTTGTAATTAACCTGTAATCACATTCGTTATTCTTAAGTTTTTAATATATTGTTTTTAAAATAGAATTGGGAGGGGTTGTTGTAAGTCACTAGTGTGTTGTTGTGTATAACTTAGTACTTCTAGGGGTTCTTGTATGTTTTAATGTGTTGTTGTATCTAACGTAGTACTTGTAGGGGTTGTTGTAAGTCTTTAATAAGTTGTTGTAATTAACCTGTAACTGGCATTCGTTATTCTTAAGTTTTTAATATATTGTTTTTAACGTAGAATTGGCAAGGGTTGTTGTAAGTCATTGATGTGATGCTGTATGTAACTTAGTATTTCTAGGGGTTATTGTAAGTCTTTAATGTTTTGTTGTAACTAACCTGGTAATGGCAGGGGTTGTTGTAAGTCTTTAATCTTTTGTTGTATCTAACCTGGTACTGGCAGGAGATGTTGTAAGTCTTTAATGTGTTCTTTTATCTAACGTAGTACTTGTAGGGGTTGTTGTAAGTATTTAATAAGTTGTTGTAATTAACCTGTAACTGGCATTCGTTATTCTTAAGTTTTTAATAAATTGTCTTTAACATAGAATTGGAAGGGGTTGTTGAAAGTCATTAATATTTTGTTGTATATAACTTAGTACTTGCAAGGGTTGTTGTAAGTCTTTAATGTTTTGTTGTAACTAACCTGGTAATGGCTGGGCTTGTTGTAAGTCTTTAATCTTTTGTTGTATCTAACCTGGTATTGGCAGGGGATGTTGTAAATCTTTAATGTGTTGTTGTATCTAATCTTTTAGTGGTAGGGGTTATTGTAAGTCTTTAATGTTTTGTTGTAACTAACCTGGTAATGGCAGGGGTTGTTGTAAGTCTTTAATCTCTTGTTGTATCTAACCTGGTGCTTGCAGGGGATGTTATACATTTTTCATGTGTTGTTGTTTTCAACCTGGTACCTGCAATGGTTGTTGTAAGTCTTTAATGTGTTGTTGAATCTAATCTTTTACTGAGAGGAGTTGTTGTAACTAAACTGTTACTGGCAGGCGTTGTTCGTAAGTTCTTAATCTCTTGTTGTATTAAACATAGATTTATCAAGGGTTGTTATAAGTCTTTAATGTGTTGTTATATCTAACTTAGTATTTGCAGGGGTTGTTATTTGTCTTTGATGTGTTTTTGTATTTAACCTAGTACTTGTAGGGGTTGTTGTAAGTCTTTAATAAGTTGTTGTAACTAACCTATAATTAGCAGGCGTTATTCTTAAGTTTTTAATCGCTTGTTCTATTTAACATAGAATATGTAGGGATTGTTGTAAGTCTTTAAGGCGTTGTTGTATATAACTCAGCACTTGCAGGGTTTGTTGTAAGTCTTTAATCTGTTGTTGTATCTAACCTGGTACTGGCAGGGATTGTTGAAAGTCTTTATTGTGTATTGTATCTAGCCTAGTACGTGTTAAGGTTGTTGTAAGTCTTTAATAAGTTGTTGTAACTAACCTTTTACTGGCAGGCGTTATTCTTAAGTTTTTAATCTCTTGTTTTTAACATAGAATTGGCAGGGGTTGTTTTAAGTCATTACCGTGTTGTTGTATATAACTTAGTACTTCCAGGGGATGTTGAAAGTCTTTAATGTGTTGTTGTTACTAACGTAGTACTTGTACGGGTTGTTGTAAGTCTTTAATGTGTTGTTGTTACTAACGTAGTACTTGTACGGGTTGTTGTAAGTCTTTAATAAGTTGTTGTAACTAACCTTTTACTGGCAGGCGTTATTCTTAAGTTTTTAAATCTTGTTCTATTTAACATAGAATTGGAAGATGTTTTTGTAAGTTTTAATGCGTTTTTGTATATAACTCAGTACTTGCAGGGGTTGTTGTAAATCTTTAAGCTCTTGTTGTATCTAACCTGGTACTTGAAGGGAATGTTGTACGTCTTTAATGTGTTGTTGTTGTATCTAACCTGGTACTGGCAGAGGATGTTGTACGTCTTTAATGTGTTGTTGTAACTAAACTGTTACTGGCAAGCGTTATTCGTAAGTACGTAATCTCTTGTTGTATTAAACATAGAAGTGACAGGGGTTGTTGTAAGTGTTTAATATTTTCTTGTATCTAACCTGGCAATGGCAAGGATTGATGTAAGTCTTTAATGTGTTTTTGTATCCAATCTGGTACATGCAAGTGTTGTTGTAAGTCTTTAATCTCTTGCTGTATCTAACCTGGTACTTTCAGGGGATGTTCTACGTACTTGATGTGTTGTTGTATTTAACCTGGTACTTGCAAGGGTTATTGTGAGTCTTTAATAAGTTGTTGTAACTAACCTGTAGATGGCAGGCGTTATTCTTAAGTTTTTAATCTTTTTGTCTATTCAACATAGAATAAGAAGGGGTTGTTGTAAGTCTTTAATATTTTCTCTATCTAACCTGGTAATGGCAAGGATTGATGTAAGTCTTTAATGTGTTTTTGTATCCAACCTGGTACTTGCAAGTGTTGCTGTAAGTCTTTAATCTCTTGCTGTATCTAACCTGGTACTTGCAGGGGATGTTCTACGTCCTTAATGTGTTGTTGTATTTAACCTGGTACTTGCAAGGGTTGCTGTGATTCTTTAATAAGTTGTTGTAACTAACCTGTAGATGGCAGGTGTTATGCTTAAGTTTTTAATCTCCTGTTCTATTTAACATAGAATTGGCAGGTGTTGTTGTAAGTTTTTAATGCGTTGTTGTATATAACTCATTACTTGCAGGGGTTGTTGTAAGTCTTTAATCTCTTGTTGTACCTAACCTGGTACTGGCAGGGGATGTTGTAAGTCTTTAATGTGTTTCCGTATCTAATTTTGTACTGTTAGGGGTTGTTGTAAGTAAATGTTACTGGCAGGCGTTATTCTTAAGTTTTTAATCTCTTTTTCTTAACATAGAACTTGCAGGGGTTTCTGTAAGTCATAATTTTGTTGTTGTATATAACTTACTACTTGCAGGGGATGTTGTAAGTCTTTAATGTCTTGTTGTATCTAACGTAGTACTTGTAGGTGTTGTTGTAAGTCTTTAATAAGTTGTTGTAACTAACTTGTAACTGGCAGGCGTTATTCTTAAGTTTTCAGTCTCTTGTTTTTAACATAGAACTGGCAGGGGTTGTTGTAAGTCATTACTGTGTTGTTGTATATAACTTAGTACTTGCAGGGGATGTTGTAAGTCTTTGATGAGTTTTTGTATCTAACGTAGTACTTGTAGGGGTTGTTGTCAGTCTTTAATATTTTTTTGTATCTAACCTGGTACTTGCAGGGGCTGTTGTAAGTCTTTGAGCTCTTGTTGTATGTAACTTGGTACTGGCAGGGAATGTTGTACGTCTTTAATGTGTTGTTGTTGTATCTAACCTGGTACTGGCAGGGAATGTTGTACGTCTTTAATCTGTTGTTGTATCTAATTTTGTACTGGTTGGGATTGTTGTAACTAAACTGTTACCGGCAGGCGTTATTCGTAAGTCCTTAATCTCTTGTTGTATTAAACATAGAATTGACAGGGGTTGTTGTAAGTCTTAAATGTTTTCTTGTATTTGACATAGTAATGGCAAGGGTTGATGTAAGTCTTTAATGAGTTTTTGTATACAACCTGGTACTTGCAAGGGTTGTTGTAAGTCTTTAATCTCTTGTTGTATCTAACTTGGTACTGGCAGGGGATGTTGTAAGTCTTTACTGTGTTAATGTATCTAACCTATTTCGTGTAGGGGTTGTTGTTAGTTTTTAATAAGTTGATGTAACTAACGTTTTATTGGCAGACGTTATTTTTAAGTTTTTAATCTCTTCTTCTTAATATAGAATTTGCAGGGTTTTTTTAAGTCATTAATATGTTGTTTTATATATTTTAGTACTTGCAGGGAGTGTTGTTAGTCTTTAATGTTTTGCTGTATCTAATCTGGTAATGGCAGGGGTTGTTGTAAGTATTTAATGTGTTTTTGTATCTAACCTAGTACTTGTAGGGGTTGTTGTAAGTCTTTAATGTTTTATTGTATCCAATCTGGTAATAGCAGTGGTTGTTGTAAGTCTATAATGTGTTTTTGTATCTAACCTAGTACTTGTAGGAGTTGTTGTAAGTCTTTAATAAGTTGTTGTAACTAACCTGTAACTGGCAGGCGTTATTCTTAAGTTTTTAATATCTTCTTTTATTTAACATAGAATTGGAAGGTGTTGTTGCTAGTTTTTAATGCGTTATTGTATATAACTAAGTACTTGCATGGGTTGTTGTAAGTCTTTAATCTCTTGTGTATATAACCTGGTACTGGCAGGGGATGTTGTACGTCTTTAATGTGTTGTTGTAGTATCTAATCTTGTACTGGTAAGGGTTGTTGTAAGTAACTGTTAATGGCAGGCGTTATTCTTAAGTTTTTAATCTCTTGTTTTTAACATGGAATTTGCAGGGGTTTCTATAAGTCATAAATGTTTTGTTGTATTTAACTTAGTACTTGCAAGGTTTGTTGTAAATCCTTAATCTCTTGTTGTATATAACCTGGTACTAGCAGGGAATGTTGTAAGTCTTTAATGTGTTGTTCTATTTAACCTAGTTCTTGTAGGGGCTGTTGTAAGTCTTTAATAAGTTTTTGTAACTAACCTGTAACTGGCAGGCGTTATTCTTTAGTTTTTAATCGTTTGTTCTATTTAAGATAGAATATGCAGGGGTTGTTGTAAGTCTTTAATGCGTTGTTGTATATTACTCAGTACTTGCAGGGTTTGTTGTAAGTCTTTAATCTCTTGTGTTATCTAACATGGTACTGGCAGGGAATGTTGTACGTCTTTAATGTGTTGTTGTATCTAATCTTGTACTGGTAGGGGTTGTTGTAAGTAACTGTTACTGGCAGGCGTTATTCGTAAGTTCTTAATCTCTTGTTGTATTAAACATAGAATTGTCTGGGGTTGTTGTAAGTCTTTAATGTTTTTTTGTATCTAACCTGGTACTTGCAAGGGTTGTTGAAAATCTTTAATGTGTTGTTGTATCTAATCTTGTACTGGTAGGGGTTGTCGTAAGTCTTTAATGTGTTATTGTAACTAACCTGCTAATCGTAGGCGTTGTTCGTAATTTCTTAATCACTTGTTGTATTTAAAATAGAATTGGCAGAGGTTGTTGTAAGTCTTTAATGTTTTTTGTATCTAACCTGATACTTGCAAAGGTTGTTGTAAGTATTTAATCTCTTTTTGTATCTAACCTGGTACTTTCAGGGGATGTTGTATGTCTTTAATGTGTTGTTGTATTTAACCTGGTACTGGCAGGCGTTATTCTTAAGTTTTAATCTTTTCTTCTATTTAACATAGAATTGGAGGGGTGTTTGTAAGTCTTTTTAATGTTGTTTTATCTAACCTAGTTCTTGTAGGGGTTGTTGTAAGTCTTTAATAAGTTGTTGTAACTAATCTGTAACTGGCAGGCGTTTAATCTCTTGTTGTATCTAACCTTGTACTTGCAGAGGATGTTGTACGTTTTTAATGTGTTGTTGTTTTTAACCTGTTACTTGTAATGGTTGTTATAATTCTTTAATGTGTTGTTGTATCTAATCTTGTACTGGTAGGGGTTGTCGTAAGTCTTTAATGCGTTTTTGCATCTAACCTGTTACTCGCAAGGGTTGTTGTAAGTCTTTAATCTCTTGTTGTATCTAACCTGGTACTGGCAGGGGATTTTTAAGTCTTTAATGTGTTGTTGTATATAACCTAGTTTTTTTAGGTGTTGTTGTAAGTCTTTAATGCATTGTTGAATATAACTCAGTACTTGCAGGGGTTGTTGTAAGTCTTTAATCACTTGGTGTATCTAACCTGGTACTAGCAGAGGATATTGTACGTCTTGAATGTTTTGTTGTATCTAACCTAGTTCTTGTAGGGGTTGTTACTGGCAGGCGTAGTTCGTAATTTCTTAATCTCTTGTTGTATTTAATATAGATTTGGCAGGGGTTGTTGTAAGTCTTTAATATGTTTTTTTTATCTATCCTAGTTCATGTAGGGGTTGTTGTAAGTCTTTAATAAGTTCTTGTAACTAACCTGTAACTGGCAGGCGTTATTCTTAAGTTTTTAATCTCTTGTTTTTATCATAGAATTGGCAGGGGACGTTATAAGTCATTAATGTGTTGTTGTATATAACTTAGTACTTGCAGGGGTTGTTGTAAGTCTTTAATCTCTTATTGTATCTAACCTGGTAATGGCAGGGTTTGTTGTAAGTTTTTAATGTGTTTTTGAATCTAACCTATTTCTTATAGGGGTTGTAATAAGTCTTTTTTAAGTTGTTGTTACTATTCTGTAAGTGGCATGCGTTATTCTTAAGTTTTTAATCTCTTGTTCTATTTAACATAGAATTGGCAGGGGTTGTTGTAAGTCTTAAATCTCTTGTTGTATTTAACCTGAAACTGGCAGGGGATGTTGTACGTCTTTAATGTGTTGTTGTAATTAACCTGTTGCTTGCAAGGGTTGTTGTAAGTCTTTAATGTGTTGTTGTATTTAATCTTTTACTGGCAGGGGATGTTTTACGTCTTTAATGTGTTGTTGTATTTAACCTGGTACTTGCAAGGGATGTTGTAAGTTTTTAATGTGTTGTTGTATCTAATCTTTTACTGAGAGGGGTTGTTGTAACTAAACTGTTACTGGCAGGCGTTGTTCGTAAGTTCTTAATCTCTTGTTGTATTAAACATAGAATTGTTAAGGGTTGTTGATAGTCTTTAATGTGTTATTACATCTACCTTAGTATTTGCATGGGTTGTTGTAAGTCTTTAATGCCTTATTTTATCTAACCTAGTACTTGTAGGGGTTGTTGTAAGTCTTTAATAAGTTGTTGTAACTAACTTGTTGTAATTTTAAGTTACTGGCAGGAGTTGTTCGTAAGTTATTAATCTCTTGTTGTATTAAACATAGAATTGACAGGGGTTTATGTAAATATTTAATGTTTTCTTGGATCTAACCTGGTAATGGCAGGGTTGTTGTAAGTCTTTAATGTGTGTTTTTATCTAATGTGGTACTTTCAAGGGTTGTTGTAAGTCTTTAATCTCTTGTTGTATCTATTCTGGTACTTGCAAGGGATATTGTACGTCTTAAATTATTTGTTGAATTTAACCTGGTATTTTATAGGGTTGTTGTAAGTATTTATGTGTTGTTGTATCTAACTTTGTATTGGTAGGGATTGTTCTAACTAACCTGTTACTGGAAGGAGTTGTTCGTAAGTTCCTAATCTCTTGTTGTATTAAACATAGAATTGTTAAGGGTTGTTGATAGTCTTTAATGTGTTATTACATCTACCTTAGTACTTGCATGGGTTGTTGTTATTCTTTAATGTGTTGTTGTATCTAACCTGGAAATGGCAGGGGTTGTTCGTAAGTTTTTAATATTTTGTTGCATTTAACATGGAATTGTTCTAAGTCTTTATTCTTCTGTTTTATTGAACATAGAGTTGGAAGGAGTTGTTGTAAGTCTTTAATGTGTGGTTGTGTTTAACATTGAATTGGCAGAGATTGTTGTAAGTCTTTAATGTGTTTTTGTATCTAACATAGTACATGTAGGGGTTGTTGTAGGTCTTTAATAAGTTTTTCTAACTAACCTGATACTGACAGGCGTTATACTTAAGTTTTAAATCTCTTGTATTTAACATATAATAGGCAGCGGTTGTTGTAAGTATTTAATGATTTGTTGTATCTAACCTGGTAATGGCAGGGGTTGTTGTAAGTCTCTAATGTGTTTTTGAATCTAACATGGTACTTGCAAGGGTTGTTGTAAGTCTTTAATGTGTTGTTGTATCAAACCTTGTACTGGTAGGCGTTGTTCGTAAGTTTAATCTTTTGTTGTATTTAACATGGAATAGGAAAAATCTGTTGTAAGTCTTTAATGTGTTGTTGTTTCTAACCTGGTACTGGCAATGATTGTTGTAACTCTTTAATGTGTTATTGTATATATCCTAGTTTTTGCATGGGTTGTTGTAATTTTTAATGTGTTGTTGTATCTAACCTGGTACTGGCAGGGATTGTTGTAACTCTTTAATGTGTTGTTGTATCTAACCTGGTACTGGCAGGGATTGTTGTAACTCTTTAATGTGTTGTTGTATATATCTTAGTACTTGCAGGGGTTGTTGTAATTTTTTAATGTGTTGTTGTATCTAACCTGGTACTGGCAGGGATTGTTGTAACTCTTTAATGTGTTGTTGTATCTAACCTGATACTGGCAGGGATTGTTCGTAAAATTGAATATCTTGTTGTATTTAACATAGAATTGGCAGATGTTGTTGTAAATCTTTATTGTGTGGTTAGGTCTAATTTGTTAATAGCTGGGGTTGTTGTAAGTCTTTAATCTGTTGTTGTATTTAACCTGGTACTGGCAGGGGTTGTTTGTAAAATTTAATATCTTGTTGCATTTAACATGGAATAGGCAAGGTTTGTTGTAAGTCTACAATGCCTTGTTGTATCAAACATGGTACTGACAGGGGTTGTTGTAAGTCTTTAATTAGTTGTTGTAACTTATCTCGTACTGAGAGGGGTTGTTCGTAAATTTTTAATATCTTCATCTATTTAACATGGAATTGGCAATGGTTGTTGTAATTCTTTAATGTCTCGTTGTATTTAACATGGTAATGGCTGTGTTTGTTGTAAGTCTTTAATGTGTTAATGTATCTAACGTGGTACTTGCAAGGGTTGTTGTAAGTCTTTAATGTGTGTTTTTATCTAACGTGGTACTTGCAAGGGTTGTTGTAAGTCTTTAATCTCTTG
>NW_013672387.1:22593-26912 GCF_000517525.1 Limulus polyphemus
AACTCAGTACTTGCAGGGGTTGTTGTAAGTCTTAAATCTCTTGTTGTATTTAACCTGAAACTGGCAGGAGATGTTGTACGTCTTTAATGTGTTGTTGTAATTAACCTCTTGCTTGCAAGGGTTGTTGTAAGTCTTTAAGGTGTTGTTGTATTTAATCTTTTACTGGCAAGGGATGTTGTAAGTCTTTAATGTGTTGTTGTATCTAATCTTTTACTGAGAGGGGTTGTTGTAACTAAACTGTTACTGGCAGGCGTTGTTCGTAAGTTCTTAATCTCTTGTTGTATTAAACATAGAATTGACAGGGGTTGTTGTAAATATTTAATGTTTTCTTGTATCTATCCTGGTAATGGCAAGGGTTGTTGTAAGTCTTTAATGTGTGTTTTTATCTAACGTGGTACTTGCAAGGGTTGTTGTAAGTCTTTAATCTCTTGTTGTATCTATTCTGGTACTTGCAAGGGATATTGTACGTCTTAAATTATTTGTTGAATTTAACCTGGTATTTTATAGGGTTGTTGTAAGTATTTAATGTGTTGTTGTATCTAACCTTGTACTTGTAGGAGTTGTTGTAAGTCTTTAATGTTTTGTTGTATCTAACTTGGTAATGGCAAAGGTTGTTGTAAGTCTTTAATATTTTGTTGTATCTAACCTGGTATTGGTAGGAGATGTTGTAAGTCTTTAATAAGTTGTTTTAACTAACCTGTTATTGGCAAGCGTTAATCGTAAGTATTTAGTCTCTTGTTCTATTTAACATAGAATTGGCAGGTGTTGTTGTATGTCATTAGTGTGTTGTTAAGTAGAACTTAGTACTTGTAGGGGTTGTTGTAAGTCTTTAATGTTTTGTTGTAACTTATCTGGTATTGGTAGGGGATGTTGTAAGTCTTTAATATGTTGTTGTATCTATTCTAGTACTTGTAGGGGTTGTTGTAATTCTTGAATAAGTTGCTGTAACTAACCTGTTACTGGCAGGCGTTATTCTTAAGTTTCTAATCTCTTGTTCTTAACATAGAATTTGCAGGGGTTTGTGTAAGTCATTAATCTGTATTTGTATCTATCCTAGTACTTGTAGGAATTGTTGTAAGTCTTTAATAAGTTTTTATAACTTACCTGTTACTGGAAGGCGTTACTCGTAAGTTTTAATCTTTTATTCTATTTAACATAGAATTGCCAGGGGTTCTTGTAACTCCACAATGCGTTGTTGTATATAACTCAGTACTTGCAAAGGTTATTGTAAGCATTCAATCTTCTGTTGCATTTAACATAGAATTGGCAGGAGTAATTCTAAGTCTTTAATCTCTTGTTGTATTTAGCCTGGTACTGGCAGAAGATGTTGTAAGTCTTTAATATGGTTTTGTAACTAACCTGTTATTGGCAAACGTTAATCGTAAGTATTTAGTCTCTTGTTCTATTTAACATAGAATTGCCAGGGATTCTTGTAAGTCGTCAATGCGTTGTTGTACATAACTCAGTACTTGCAAAGGTAATTGTAAGTCTTTAATAATTTGTTGTATCTGACGTGATAATGGCAGGGGTAGTTGTAAGTCTTTAATGTGTTTTTGTATTTAACCTGGTACTTGCAAGGGTTGTTGTAAGTCTTTGATCTCATGTTGTATCTAACCTGGTACTGGCAGGGGATGTTGTAAGTTTTTAATTGTTGTTGTATCTAAACTAGTACTTGTAGGGTTTGTTAAAAGTCTTTAATAAGTTGTTGTAACTAACCTGTTACTGGTATGCGTTGTTCGTAAGTTTTTAATCTCTTGTTCTTAACATAGAATTTGCAGGGATTTTTATAAGTCATTAATGTGTTGTTGTATGTAACTTAGTACTTGCAGGAGTTGTTGTAAGTCTTTAATCTCTTGTTGTATCTAACCTAGTACTTTTAGGGGTTGTTGTAAGTCTTTAATGTGTTGTTGCATCTAACCTAGTACTTGTAGGGGTTGTTGTAAGTCAAGTCACTAATGTGTTGTTGTATCTATCATAGTACTGGCAGGGGATGTTGTAAGTCTTTAATGTGTTGTTGTATCTAACCTAGTACTTGTAGGGGATGTTGTAAGTCTTTAATAAGTTGTTGTAACTAGCCTGTTACTGGCAGGCGTTATTCTTAAGTTTTAACTTCTTGTTTTTAACATAGAATTGGCAGGGCTTGTTGTAATTCACTAATGTGTTGTTGTACACAACTTAGTACTTGCAGGGTTTTTTAAGTTTTAAATATCTTGTTATATCTAACCTTGTACTTGTAGAGGATGTTGTACGTTTTTAATATGTTATTGTATTTAACCTGGTACTTGTAAAGGCTGTTGTAAGTCTTTAATGTGTTGTTGTATCTAACCTAGTTCTTATAAGGGTATTTGTAAGTCTTTAATAAGTTGTTGTATCTAACCTGTAAATGGCAGGCGTTTTATTTAGTTTTAATCTCTTGTTCTATTTAACATAAAATTGGCATAGGTTGTTGTAAGTCTTTAATGTGATGTTGTATCTAATCTTGTACTGGTAGGGGTTGTCGTAAGTCTTTAATGTGTTGTTGTAACTAACCTGTTACTGGCAAGCGTTTTTCGTAAGTTCTTAATCTCTAGTTGTATTTAACATAGAATTGGCAGGGGTTGTTGTTAGTCTTTAATGCGTTGTTGTATATAACTTAGTACTTGCAGAGGTTGTTGTAAGTCTTTAATGTTTTGTTGTATTTGACCTTGTAATGGTAGGGGTTAATGTAAGTCTTTAATATGTTTTTTATCTAACCTGTTACTTGCAAGGTTTGTTGTAAGTCTTTAATCTCTAGTTGAATCTAACCTGGTACTGCCAGGGGATGTTGTAAGTTTTTAATGTGTTGTTGTATCTATCCTAGTTCTTTTAGGTGTTGTTGTTAGTCTTTAATAAGTTGCTGTAACTAATCTGTAACTGGCCTGGCAGGCGTTATTCTTAAGTTTTTAATCTCTTCTTCTATTTAATATAGAATTGGCAGATGTTGTTGTAAGTCTTTAATGCGTTGTTGCATATAACTCAGTACCTGCAGGGGTTATTGTAAGTCTTTTAATCTCTTGGTGTATCTAACCTGGTACTGGCAGGGGATGTTGTACGTCTTTAACGCGTTATTGTAACTAACCTGTAACTGGCAGGCGTTATTCATAAGTTTTAATCTCTTGTTCTATTTATTATGGAATTGGCCGGGGTTGATGTAAGTCATTAATGTGTTGTTGTATCTAACCTTGTACTGGTATGGGTTGTCATAAGTCTTTAACGTGTTGGTGTAACTAACCTGTTACTGGCATGCGTTGTTCGTAAGTTCTTAATCTCTTGTTGAATTTAACATAGAATTGGCAGAGGATGTTGTAAGTCTTTAATGTGTTGTTGTATATAACTTAGTACTTGCAGAGGTTGTTGTAAGTCTTTAATGTTTTGTTGAATCTAACCTGGTAATGGTAGGGGTTGTTGTAAGTCTTTAATATGTTTTTACATTTAACCTAGTTCTTGCAAGGGTTGTTGTAAGTCTTTAATCTTATGTTGTATCTAACCTGGTACTGGCAGGGGATGTTGTAGGTCTTTAATGTGTTGTTGTAAGTCTTTAATAAGTTGTTGTAACTAACCTGTAACTGGCAGTCGTTATTCTTAAGTTTTATTCTATTCTTCTATTTCATATAAAATTGGCAGAGTTTGTTGTAAGTCTTTAATGCGTTGTTGTATATAACTCAGTACTTGCAGGGGTTATTGTAAGTCTTTAATCTCTTGGTGTATCTAACCTGGTACTTGCAGGGGATGTTGTACGTCTTTAATGTGTTGTTGTATTTAACCTGGTACTGGCAGGCGTTATTCTTAAGTTTTAATCTCTTCTTCTATTTAACATAGAATTGGCAGGGGTGTTTGTAAGCCTTTTTAATGTTGTTGTTTTTAACCTGTTACTTGCAAGGGTTGTTGTAAGTTTTTAATGTGTTGTTGTATCTAATCTTGTACTGGTAGGGGTTGTCGTAAGTCTTTAATCACTTGGTGTATCTAACCTGGTACTAGCAGGGGATGTTGTACGTCTTGAATGTTTTGGTTTATCTAACCTGGTACTTGCAAGGGATGTTGTAGGTCTTTAATATGTTGTTGTATCTAACCTCGTTCTTGTAGGGGTTGTTATAACTATCCTTTTACTGGCAGGCGTTGTTCGTAATTTCTTAATCTTTTGTTGTATTTAACATAGATTTGGCAGGGGTTGTTGTAAGTCTTTAATATGTTTTTTACCTATCCTAGTTCATGTAGGGGTTGTTGTAAGTCTTTAATAAGTTCTTGTAACTAACCTGTAACTGGCAGGCGTTATTCTTAAGTTTTTAATCTCTTGTTTTTAA
>NW_013672387.1:27912-31556 GCF_000517525.1 Limulus polyphemus
ATCTTCATCTATTTAACATGGAATTGGCAATGGTTGTTGTAATTCTTTAATGTCTCGTTGTATTTAACATGGTAATGGCTGTGTTTGTTGTAAGTCTTTAATGTGTTAATGTAACTGACCTCGTACTGACAGGGGTTGTTCGTCGGTTTTTAATTTCTTCTTGTATTTAGCATGGAATTGGCAATGGTTTTTGTAAGTGTTTAATGTGTTGTTGTTTCTAGCCTGGTAATAGCAGGGGTTGTTGTAAGTCTTTAATTGCTTGTTGTATTTAACATAAAATTGGCAGGGGTTGTTGTACGTCTTTATTGTGTTCCTGGGTCTAAACTGTTACTGGCAGGGGTTGTTGTAAGTCTTTAATGTGTTGTTGTATCAAACCTACTTCCTCACGGGTTGTTGTAAGTCTTTAATGTGTATTTGTAACTAACCTGTTACTGGCAGGCGTTGTTCCTAAGTCTTTAATCTCTTCTTGTATTTAACGTGGTTGCTGTAAGTCTTTAATGTGTTGTGTTATCTAACCTGTTACTGTCAGGGGTTGTTCGTGAGTTTTGAATATCTTGTTGTATTTAACATAGAAATGGCAGGGTTGTGGTAAGTCTTTATTGTGTGGTTGGGTCTAAACTGTTAATATCAAAGGTTATTGTAAGTTGTATTGTATCTAACCTGGTACTGGCAGGGGTTGTTTGTAAAATTTAATATATTGTTGTATTTAACATGGAATTGGCAAGGTTTGTTGTTAGTCTATAATGTGTTGCTTTATCTATCCTAATACTTGTTGGGATGTTGTGAGTCTTTAATGTGTTGTTGTATCAAACCTGGTACTGGTAGGCATTGTTCATAAGTTTTTAATTTTTTTTAGTATTTAACATGGAATTGGCGTGGGTTGTTGTAAGTCTTTAATACGTTCTTGTAACTAACCTGTTACTGACAGGCGTTATTCGTAAGTTTTTAATCTCTTGTTCTTTTTAACATAGAATTGGCAGAGGTTATTTTAAGTCCTTAATATGTTGTTGTATATAACTTAGTACTTGCAGGGGTTGTTGTAAGTCTGGAATGTGTTGTTGTATTTAAACTGGTACTTGTAAGGGTTGTTTTATCTCTTTAATGTGTTGTGGTATTTAACCTGTTAATGGCAGGGGTTGTTGTAAGTCTTTAATCTCTTGTTGTATCTAACCTGGTGTGGCATGAAGTGTTGTAAGTTTTTAATTTTTTTTGTATATAACCTTGTATTCGCAAGGGTTGTTGTAAGTCTTTAATATTTTCCTTTACTTAACAGGGTTGTTGTAATTCTTTAATGTGTGTTTTATCTATCCTGGTACTGGCAGGAGTTTTTCACAAATTTTTAATCTCTTGTTGTATTTAACATGGAATTGGCAAGGATTGTTATAAGTCTTTAATATGATGTTGTATCTAACCTGGTATGGCAGGTGTTGTTGAAAGTCTTTAAGATCTTGTTGTATTTAACATATATTTGGCAAGGAATTTTTAAGTCTTTAGTGTGTCGTTGTATCTAACCGGTTAATGGCAGGGGTTTCTGCAAGTCTTTAAGATCTTGTTGTATTTATCATAGAATTGGCAGGGTTTGTTAAAAGTCTTTAAGATCTTGTTGTATTTAACATATAATTGGCAGGGATTTTTGTAAGTCTTTAATGTGTTATTGTATCTAACCTGGTAATGGCATGGGTGGTTGTAAGTCTTTAATCTCTTGTCGTATTTAACATAGAATTGGCAGGGTTTGTTCAAAGTCTTTAAGATCTTGTTGTATTTAACATATAATTGGCAGGGATTTTTGTAAGTCTTTAATGTGTTATTGTATCTAAACTGGTAATGGCATGGGTGGTTGTAAGTCTTTAATCTCTTGTCGTATTTAACATAGAATTGGCAGGGTTTGTTTTAAGTATTTCATCTCTTGTTGTACTTAACATAGAAATGGCATGGGTTGTTGTAAGTCTTCAATGTGTTGCTGTAACTAACCTGGTACTTGCAAGGGTTGTTGTAAATCTTTAATGTGTTGTTGTATGTAACCTGGTACTGGTAGGGGTTGTTGTAAGTCTTTAATGTGTTGTTGTAAGTAACTTCGTACTGACAGGGGTTGTTCGTAAGTTTTAATCTCTTCTTCTTTTTAACATGGAATTGGCAATGGTTAATGTAAGTCTTTAATGTGTTGTTGTATCTAACTTGGTAATTGCAGGGGTTGTTGTAAGTCTTTAATGTTTTGTTGTATATAACATATTACATGCAGGGGTTGTTGTAAGTTATTAATGTGTTGTTGTATCTAACCTGGTATTTGCAGGGTTGGTTGTATGTCTTTTATATGTTGTTTTATCTAATCTGGTATTTGCGGAGTTTTTTGTAAGTCTTTAATGTGTGTTTGTAATTAACCTGTTACTGGCAGGCCTTGTTCGTAAGTTTTTAATCTTTTGTTTGATTTAACATGGAATTGGCAAGGTTTGTTGTAAGTCTATAATGTGTTGCTTTATCTATCCTAATACTTGTTGGGATGTTGTGAGTCTTTAATGTGTTGTTGTATCAAACCTGGTACTGGTAGGCATTGTTCGTAAGTTTTTAATATCTTGTTGTATTTAACATGAAATAGGTAAAAAAGGTTGTAAGTCTTTAATGTGTTGTTTTATCTAACCCGGTACTGGCAGGGGCTGTTGTAAGTTTTTTATGTGTAGTTGTATCTAACCTGGTAATGACAGGGTTTTTGGAAAGTCTATAATCTCCTGTTGTATTTAACATAGACTTGGCAGGGGTTCTTGTAAGTCTTTAATGTATTGTTGTATCTTATCTAGTAATTGCAGGGTTTTTTAATTCTTTAATGTGTTGTTGTAACTAACCTGTCACTGGCAGGCGTTGCTCGTAAGTTTTTAATCTCTTGTTGTTTTTAACATGGAAATGGCAAGGATTGTTGTAAGTCTTTAATGTGTTGTTGTATCTAACCAGGTAATGGCAGAGGTTGTTGTAAGTCTTTAATCTCCTGTTGTATTTAACCAGGTAATGGCAGGGGTTGTTGTAAGTCTTTAATCTCCTGTTGTATCTAACCAGGTAATGGCAAGGGTTGTTGTAAGTCTTTAATCTCCTGTTGTTTTTAACATAGAATTGGCAGGGGTTGTTGTAAGTCTTTAATCTCCTGTTGTATTTAAGAGAGAATTGGCAGTGGTTGTTGTAAGTCTTTATTGTGCTGTTATATTTAACCTAGTACTTAGAGGGGTTGATGAGAGTCTTTAATGTGCTGTTATAACTAACCTGCTATTGGCAGGCGTTCTTCGTAAGTTTTTAATTTTTGGTAGTATTTAACATGGAATTGGCTAGGGTTGTTGTAAGTATTTAATCTCTTGTTGTATATAACATGAAATTGACAGGGGTTGTTGTAAATCTTTAATCTCCTGCTGTATTTAACATAGAATTGGCAGGGATTGTTGTAACTCATTAATGTGTTGTTGTACCTAACCTAGTACTTGCAGGGGTTGTTGAGAGTTTTTAATGTGTTATATAACTAACCTGGTACTGGCAGGCGTTGTTGTAAGTCTTTAATCTGTTGTTGTTTTTAACATGGAATTGCAAGGATTGTTGTAAGTCTTTAATCTGTTGTTGTTTTTAACATGGAATTGCAAGGATTGTTGTAAGTCTTTAATGTGTTGTTG
>NW_013672387.1:32431-40208 GCF_000517525.1 Limulus polyphemus
TTTTGTTATATCTAACCTGATAATGGCAGGGGTTGTTGTAAGTCTTTAATGTATTGATGTACCTAACCTGGTACTTGCAAGGGTTGTTATAAGTCTTTAATGTGTTTTTTTATCTAACTTGGTACAAGCCGGGGTTCTTTTAAGTCTTTAATATCTTGTTGTATCTAACCTGCTACTGGCAAGTTTTGTTGTAATTCTTTAATGTGTTGTTGTATCTAACCTGGTACTTGCAAGGGTTGTTGTAAATCTTTAATGTGTTGTTGTATGTAACCTGGTACTGGTAGGGGTTGTTGTAAGTCTTTAATGTGTTGTTGTTTTTAACATGGAATTGCCAAGGGTTGTTGTAAGTCTTTAATGTGTTGTTGTAAGTAACTTCGTACTGACAGGGGTTGTTCGTAAGTTTTAATCTCTTCTTCTTTTTAACATCGAATTGGCAATGGTTAATGTAAGTCTTTAATGTGTTGTTGTATCTAACTGGTAATTGCAGGGGTTGTTGTAAGTCTTTAATGTTTTGTTGTATATAACATATTACATGCAGGGTTGTTGTAAGTTATTAATGTGTTGTTGTATCTAACCTGGTATTTGCAGGGTTGGTTGTATGTCTTTTATATGTTGTTTTATCTAATCTGGTATTTGCGGAGTTTTTTGTAAGTCTTTAATGTGTGTTTGTAATTAACCTGTTACTGGCAGGCCTTGTTCGTAAGTTTTTAATCTTTTCTTTGATTTAACATGGAAATGCCAAGGTTTGTTGTAAGTCTTTAATGAGTTGTTGTATCTAATCAGGTAGAGCAGGGGTTGTTTGAGTTTTAAATGTTTTTGTATCTAACCTGGCACAGGCAAGGTTTCTTTTAAGTCAACCCCTGCCAGTAACAGGTTAGACAAAACAACACATAAAAGACTTACAACAACCCCTGCCAATTCTATTTTAAATACAACAAGATATTAAAGACTTACAACAACCCCTGCCATTACCAGGTTAGATACAACAACACATTAAGGGCTTAAAACAATTCTTGCCAATCCCATGTTAAATACAACAAGAGATAAAACTTACATAAACCCTTCCAATTTCCAGGTTAGATACAACAACATATTAAAGACTTACTACAACCCCTGTCAGTTCCATGTTAATAATAACAAGAGATTAAAAACTTACGAACAACCTCTGCCAGTCCCAGGTTAAATAAACAGCTCCTTGAATACTTTTAACAAATCATGCCAGATCCCAGCTATATACAACAATACATTAAAGACTTGCAACAACAACTCCAATTACTAGGTTAGATACAACAATACATTAAAGTGTTATAACAAACCTCCCTATTCTATGTTAAATACAACAAGTCATTAAAGACTTACAACAACACCTGCCAGTAACAGGTTAGTTAGAAACACATTAAAGACTTACAACAACGCCTGCAAGTCATAGGTTAGACACAAAAACACACTAAAGACTTACAAAAAACCCTACAAGTAATAGGTTAGATACAATAACGCATTAAAGACTTACAACAACCCCTACCAGTACCAGGTTACATACAACAACACGTTAAAGATTTATAACAATCCTTGCAAGTACCAGGTTAGTCACCAGGTTAGATAGAACAACACATTAAAAACTTACAACAACCCCTGCCAATTTCCAGTTTTATACATAAACATATTAAACACTTTCAACAACCCCTATCAGTACAATATTAGATTCAACAACACATTAAAGACTTACAATAACCCCTACCACTACAAGATTAGATTCAACAATACATTAAAGACTTACAACAATTCTTGCAAGTACCAGGCTAGTTACAGCAACACATTAAAGACTTAAAACAATCCCTATCAGTACAAGATTAGATTCAACAACACATTAAAGAATTACAACAACCCCTGCCAATTTCGTGTTAAATAAAGCAAGAGATTAAAGACTTACAACAGCCCTTGCTAGTACAATCTTGTATACAACAAAACATTACAAACTTACAACAATCCCTGCCACTACCCGGTTAGACAAATAAACACATTAAAGACATACAACAACCCTGCTAGTACCAGGCTAGGTAGAACAACACTGTAAAGTCTTAGAACAACCCCTGAAAGCACTAGGTTAGATAAAACAACAAATTAAAGACTTACAACAACCTCTGTCAGTACCCGGTTAGATACAACAACATACTGAAGACTTAAAACAACCCTTGCCAGTACAAGGTTAGATACAAATTAAAGACTTACATTTTCTCCTGTCAGTACCAGGTTATTTACAACAAGACAGTAAAGAATTACAACAATCCATGCTTATACCCGGATAGATACAACAACACATTAAGGAGTTACAACAACCCCTGCCAGTACCAGGTTAGATACAACAAACACATTAAAGACTTGTAACAACCACTGGCAGTTCCTGGTTAGATAAAACAACACTCTGAAGAATTAAAACAACCCCTGCCTGTTCAATGCTAAATGCAACAAGAGATTAAAAACTTACGAACAATCCTTGAAGGTACCAAGCTAGATACAATAACACATTAGAGACTTACAACAACCCATGCTAGTACTCGGTTAGATACAATACCACATTCAAGATTTAAAATAACGCCCGCCAAAACCAGGTTAGATACAACAAAGTAATAAAGCCTTCCAACAACCCCTGCCAGTAGCAGGTTAGTTACAACAACACATTATAGACTTACCAACACCCCTGTCAATACCAGAATAAATATAACAAACACATTAAAGACTTACAACAACCCCCACCACTACCAGGTCAGATACAACAACACATTAAATACTTACCAAAACCCTGACACAACCAGGTTAAATACAACAAACACATTAAAGACTTACAACAACCCCCGACAGTACCAGAATAAATACAACAACACATTAAAGACTTAAAACAACCCCCATCAGTATCAGGTTACATACAACAACATATTAAAGACTTACTAAAACCCCTGACACTAACAGGTTAAATACAACAAACACATTAAAGACTTACAACAACCCCCGACAGTACCAGAATAAATACAACAACACATTAAAGACTTACAACAACCCCCATCAGTACCAGGTTAGATACAACAACACATTATAGACTTACCAAAACCCCTGACACTACCAGGTTAAATACAACAAACACATTAAAGACTTACAACAACCCCCGTCAGTACCAGAATAAATACAACAACACATTAAAGACTTAAAACAACCCCTGCCAGTTCGATGTTAAATGATTAAAAACTTACGAACAACCCTTGAAGGTACCAGGCTAGATACAATAACACATTAGAGACTTACAACAACCCATGCTAGTACTCGGTTAGATACAATACCACATTAAAGATTTAAAATAACTCCCGCCAATACCAGGTTAGATACAACAAAGTAATAAAGACTTCCAACAACCCCTGCCAGTAGCAGGTTAGGTACAACAACACACTCAAGACTCACAACAACCACGGCAAATACCAGGTTTATCATAACAACACATTAAAGACTTTCAACAACCCCTGCCAGTTCCCAGCTAGATAAAACAACACATTAAAGACTTCAAATAACCGCTGCCACTACCACGGTAGATACAAAAACTAACTAAGGACTTACAACAACCCCTGTCAATACCAGAATAAATACAACAACCACATTAAAGACTTACAACAACCCCCGTCAGTACCAGGTTAGATACAACAACACATTAAAGACTTACCAACACCTCAGACACTACCAGGTTAAATGCAACAAACACATTAAAAACTTACAACAACTCCTACAAATAACAGGTACGATAAACAACACATCAAAGATTTTCAACAATCCCTGCCAATTCCATGTTAAACATAACAAGAGATTAAATATTTACGAACAACTCCTGCCAGTACCAGGTTAGATACAACAACACATTATAGACTTACCAAAACCCCTGACACTACCAGGTCAAATACAACAAACACATCAAAGACTTACAACAACCCCCGTCAGCACCAGGTTAGATACAACAACACATTAAAGACTTACCAAAATCTCAGGCACTACCAGGTTAAATGCAACAAACACATTAAAAACTTACAACAACTCCTGCAAATAACAGGTACGATAAACAACACATTAAAGATTTTCAACAATCCCTGCCAATTCCATGTTAAACACGACAAGAGATTAAAAATTTACGAACAACTCCTGCCACTACCAGGGTAGATACAAAAACTCATTAAAGATTTACCACTTCCCCTGCCAGTAATAGGTTAGATACAACAACACAGTAAAGACTTACAACAACCCATGCTAGTACCCGGTTAGATACAACAACACATTAAAGATTTAAAACAAATATATCAGTGCAAAGTTAGATACAAAGATACACACAAAAGACTTACAACAACCATTGCTGGTTCTAGGTTAAGAACAATAAAATGTTAAAGACTTACAACAATCCCTGACACTAACAGGTTAGAAACAACAAGAGAATAAAAACTTACGAGCAACCCCTGCCAGTACCAGGTTAGATACAAAGACACATTAGTGACTTACAACAACCAATGCCACTAGCAGGGTAGATACAACAACGCATTAAGGAGTTACAACAACCCCTGCCAGTACCAGGTTAAATACAACAAACACATTAAAGACTTGTAACAACCACTGGCAGTTCCTGATTAGATAAAACAACACTCTGAAGACTTAAAACAACCCCTGCCAGTTCGATGTTAAATGCAACAAGAGATTAAAAACTTACGAACAACCCTTGAAGGTACCAGGCTAAATACAATGACACATTAGAGACTTACAACAACTCATGCTAGTACTCGGTTAGATACAATACCACATTAAAGATTTAAGATTTAAAGGTTAGATACAACAAAGTAATAAAGACTTCCAACAACCCCTGCCAGTAGCAGGTTAGGTAAAACAACACATTCAAGACTTACAACAACCCCTGTCCATACCCGGTTAGATACAACAATATACTGAAGACTTAAAACAACCCCTGCCAGTACTAGGTTAGATACAACAACACATTCAAGACTTACAACAGCCCCTGTCCATACCCGGTTAGATACAACAACATACTGAAGACTTAAAACAACCACTGCCAGTATTAGGTTAGATACAACAACACATTCAAGACTTACATCAACCCCTGTCCATACACGGTTAGATACAACAACATACTGAAGACTTACAACAACCCCTGCCAGTTCCCAGCTAGATAAAACAACAAATTAAAGACTTAAAATAACCTCTGCCACTACCAGGGTAGATACAAAAACTCTTTAAAGACTTACAACAACCCCTGCCAGTACCAGAATAAATACCCATTAACAATTTACAAAAACCCTTGCCAATTCCATGTCAAGTACAACAAGAGCAATCCCTTCCAGTTCCAATTTAAATACAAAGACAAATTAAAGACTTACAACAGCCCCTGAAACTAGCAGGGTAGTGTAAACATTGTCTAAGCGACACAAAGCGGACCAATTTCTTCTGTAAAAAACAATGAAATATGGTATTGAATAGGGACCATATTACACCTAGCAACTAAAATGTGTACTGTACACGTACAGTACCTGTTCTATACTATACTACACAACACATAATGTACACATATTTATAATTAATTGTGAGTTCAAGGACCCATAAACAGTAATAATATTTACCCAACACTTCATTGGAAACTATTTTTATAAACATTTTGAAGCAGCTCTATACACTTTAAAACATTTTCTTTGTTAACATAAAACCTATTTGTTACATTTTAAAGCACTAATTCAAACAGAAAATCATTTTAGTGTAAAAATCACAAAATATTAAACAGCATTTTAAAAATATTTTACCATAAACTTTAATGTTTATGTTCTTATCCTGGGGAGTGAACGTTATTTACTTGGTTGAAAAACGTGTTGGGAGAGGAAGAGAATGGAGATACAGCTGTAAGGTCATCAACATCACTGACATCCGCCGTCATTATCTCGATAGAAGAAGTAGGCTCAGGATTTTCCTTCACTTTAGTGCCAGAAGGTCCTACTTTGGGTTCCTTAGGTGTGTTTTGTTAAACAAAGAGTCCAGGGTTGTCTACTTTGCTACTTGCCAAATAATTTCTAACAGGATATGCTTTCTTCGATGCACTGTTCATTAGGTGGTTCGAAACTTCATCCCAGTAAGAACCCATCAACAAAATAGAGTCATAAATCTCAAACTTCTTCCAGAATTATTGAACTGTTGATTTGTCATTGCCATTAGTTTCGCTGATACGTTTCTGTAATGTCTTTCTCAACTAATAAGCTTTGAAGTATGCAACGACACACTGGTCCATTGGTTATATAAATGATGTTCTCCTCGGTGGCATAAGTACAACTTTAATGTTCGGATACAACTGTTCTAAATCAAAATCGTGGGCACTAGCATTATCTAATACGAGAAGAATCTTGAAAGTAAGATTATTTTCCTCACAGTACTTTTCCATATCTGGCAAAAAATGACCCACCAACCACTCACTGAGAATCTGCCTCGTTATCCAGGCCTTCCGATGGAATTTCCATATTACAGGAAGCCGGGATTTCACAATATTTTACAGTGGTCGTAGATTTTCACTTATGTAAGCACACTATGGCTTAAATTTCTTCCCACCATTAGTACTGCCTCCTACAAGAGGAGTTAGCCGATCCTTTGAGGCTTTGAAACCGGGTGCAGTCTACTCGTTGACTATAATGTATATCCTAAAAGGCATGCGTTTCCAATAGGGCCCGGTTTCAGCAACATTAAACACCTGTCTAGGATCATATCCGGAAACGTTTTTGCAGCAACTACGTCAACACTGGCTGATTTCCCTGAATTTTTATAAAAACTATACTGTATTTGGAATATGTAAAACCATCCATGGGTATACTACAATGTTTTTTTCTAGCTGTTTCTTCTTCTTCTAACTCCGTTTTCAAGTCATCATACAAGTTTAGTGCTTTCTCCTGAATGAGAGCTAAGTTGATTGGCATGTTCTTATTGTGAAGATCCTCAATTCATAACGCCAGCAGTAGTTCCATTTTTGTGTGATAACACTTTTTTGTCGTGTAATTTTAATCTTCTAATGTTGCTTAGCCTTATTTTCTATTTCGTCAGCATTCTTCACTATCGTACGAACGTTGGAGAAAGTTTCAAATGGCTCCCAATATCAACTGCACGTTCACCATTTCTATAGCGCCGTTACGTCTCCGTTTGTTAATTGATTTCCCGTAAATTCATTCCGACGAAACTTTAGTGACACAAGATCTTATTTAATAAAACTGGTTTATTCTTTCCGAATATAACTTTACGATAAACGTAATTTCAACAATCGTGCTAAAACAAATGCTATAACAACGAATGTGCTCAGCTTCAATAATATTCTCTGACTGCAGATCAATTACTAACTGTGTACACACACACACTATTGTCCCGTCACGTTGTCACCCTCTTATATATTCAACAAAGTCTCTTAATTTTACCGGACGTATCTTCTTCCGTACTGGTCTCCATCTTGTTGGCTTCTGCTTCACGTGGGGATCATCTGCTTCATCAGGAAATGTACTATCGTCGGTAATAGTCACATCAGTGGTAGTAACTTCATCAAGAGCTTCACCGTTTCCCTTCTCAAAACTGAGTAGAGTTTCTTCTTCGACGGTGGCTTCTTCATTTGGCACGTCTTCAGCAGCGTCATTTGTTCTGTTTTCCACCTTGTCCAAATTGAAAGGTCCTGGACCGTGATATCGCCAAAGCCTGTTGGCATGCACCACTTTTGGCTTACCTC
>NW_013672387.1:41208-42328 GCF_000517525.1 Limulus polyphemus
AAGAAATCACTAATAGCCGAAGCTACAGTCGTAGCTTCCTGATTTGGTATTGCATATGCCTCAGGCCACTTGGTGAAATAATCCATCACCAAACAAATGTACTTGTTTCCAGCACGAGTTTGGGGCAGAAGACCAGCAATGTCGACGGCTAATCTTTCCATTGGTGCACCAACTTGATATAACTTCATTGAAGCACGTCCCTTATACTTGGGTCCCCTTTTAGCACAACATGTGCTGCATGTTCTGCACCATTCTTCCACATCTTGTCTCATACCTATCCAATAAAATCTGTGTCGTAGGTGACTCAATGTTTTCTTAACTCCGAGATGTCCTCCTGTTACAGTATTATGGGATTGACGCAGCACAACTTTCCGTAACTTTCTCGGTATAACCGTTTGCCAGGTCGTCAGTTTCGCATCTCCGGAGAAGAATACCATCTTCAAGTCTCAACTGGTCCCATTGTGCCCAATAGTTCTTTGTCACAGGGCTTAGATTAGACACTTGCTTTTAGAAAATCGATTATTGGCTTCAAATCTTGGTATTTCTCCTGTTCTCCTTTGATATCTATATTTAGTTCCACTTCACCAAAATCAACTCTTTCAGTAGGCTTGACTTCAACTTGATGACACCTAATTAGTTCAACCTCTCTTTTAACAGTTACCGGAAATTGGTCTTTGTTGTTCCCAAACGTCATTTTATCAAAATCACTTACAAACTTCCATGGTAGTAGATAGTCCAATCCTAATATGCATTCGACTTCAATGTCAGACAAGTATACTTCCTGTCTGTCCTTTATGCCCATGAGCTCAATAGTTACCCACACTGGTCCTCACAATCTTGTAGAATGTCCTGTCACACCATAAAGCTTCTGTATGGCTTCTGGTACTCCTTCGTGATCTAACACCTTGATGCTCACAAGGGTTTGCTGAGATGCAGAGTCTATGACAAAGTTGCATCTTTGGCCATTCAGCTTTCCTGTCACTTTCACGATGGGGGTTGGTGAGTGTCCCTCAACACCAACCACTACTGGTCTCCTTCAGGCTGACTTCTTGGTAATATTCCACCTACACTGGCTCCTCAAATGTCCGTGCTTTCCACAGTTCCAACAACCTTTCTGGAC
>NW_013672387.1:42545-43663 GCF_000517525.1 Limulus polyphemus
AGTGCCAGCAAATACCCTCAAACCACTCTGACAGTTAACCTTTTCTGGCCTTGAATCCAGATGACTGTACCAACCTCGGTACCTCTGTGCTGGACTTAACGTAGGATTCAAATTCTAGAGCTCTGGCTATTGCATCCTGCATGGTAGAGGGGTGTGCTTGCTTCACTTGTATCTTAAGTTGTGGACTGTCCAAGGCATTTACGAACTGATCCCTCAGCAACAACTTGAGGAGATCGGGTGGTGCAGTTGAGTAGGCCTTGTGTGCCATGCTTTCCAAGTCCTGTGCCAGCTCTTGCAGGCTCTCCCCTTTATCACGGACTCTCGTCCTAAACCTAGCCCTGTAGACTTCTGACTGATTTTGCGTTCCGTACCTGAGCTCTAGAGCCGCTACCAGTGCTCTATAGTTGTGTCTGTCGTCTGCTGACAACTGTCTAAGTATTTCCAGTGGTTGTCCCTTCAAGCTCATTGCCAGATATACTGCTTTCTGCTCCTCTGTCCACCCGTTCATCTCTGCTAGTAACTCAAACTGTGCTCTATATGCTTCCCATGGTGCTTTCCCATCGTATTCCTGTGGCTTCCTTCGCATTGGATCACTCCTATTACTGACATTCATATCTGGGATGTGACTTCTAAACAGGGCCGAAGATGTCTGCATTTAGGTTTAGCTGCGGGCTCTGGAAGGGGCTTGCCATTGTCTGGGGCTGATTAAGTCGATGGTCAATGTATCCTCCTTATGTAAAAGACAATAGATCATCCTTTAATGTATCTAATTCACTTTAAAATTTACTAATGTTTTCCATTTGTACTTTTCGCCACTGTTGTAGTCTCTCTTCTTGTTTATTTTCTTTCTCCTCCAATAACTGTTGTAATCTCTCTTGTTTAATTTGTTGTTCGAGCTGCCACTGCTGTTGTCTGTCATCTTGTTTCTTTTCTTTTTTCTCCAACAAATGCTGTAATTTCTCTTCTCGTTCTTCTTGTTTCTATTCTTTTTCCTCCAACAACTGCTGTAATTTCTCTTCTCGTTCTTCTTGTTTCTTTTGCTCTTCTTCTATTGCTGCCATCAAATCTGCTAAGCTGAAGCTTGATTTTCCGCCTCTCGTTTCCATCTTCTTCTTCTT
>NW_013672387.1:44164-45764 GCF_000517525.1 Limulus polyphemus
CTTTTTAGTACACAGAATTTCCACAGTCACTTTAACCTTATAAACTTTTATAGCACATCCTATAATTCACAGTGATTCACTCAATCTACTTATTGAGCCTATGTTGCTTGCCTCAATTATCCATCTCTTCAATCCCGTTGGTTTTCTTCGGCTTATATAGTAAAAGACCCTCAGTGGCACAGTGGTGTGTCTGTGGACTTACAACGCTAGAAACCGGATTTCGATACTCGTGGTGGGCAGAGCACAGATAGCCCTTCTGTAGCTTTGTGTATAATTAAAAACAAACAAACAAAAACAATACATAGTAAAAAATAGTGCACTTCGAACAAAGTTCAGTTTCCCGGAAAATTCGTGAACTATAGAGAACATCAGCACGCATGCTCCCAGTGTATCGTGACCTCCGCTGTCTTAACAATACTTTTCTATAAACGTTAGAAACTTGCTTCTGGAATATATTACATGGTATGTACGTGACTTTTATTATTTTTCTGTCATAGCTTAAGTGATGCTGCATCGTATATATATTTATTTCAATGATTATATTGAAAAATAAACTCATATTACATATATTTAACTCAGATATATTTCTAGGAAAGAGGTTTATCCACGATTGTTAGTGTTAAGAGCTATGGAGAGCAAGGTCTTTTCATCAATTAGCTTAGCACTTTGAACTGAAAATGTTTGGGATTATTTATATTCTCTTGCATTTAAGTTTGTAGTTTTAAGTATAATAATTCATCGTAAATTTATGTTTAGTTCATAATAATAATAATAATATGATTCAATATTTCGAATGATAAACTTGTGAGATTTGTACTTAGTTCTATTAGTACCAGTACCACAAGATTTTTGTATTTTCCCCTCTTTGTAGTAAGGCCCACACTTCTGTTGTTATTGTTTTAGAATTAAAAGTCTAACTGATATATATACATATATAATGTTTATTCTTATATTCTTATATGACTACAATAAAACATCTGTTGGTTGTGAAACAGACTAAATACATTCACCTCAATAATACAGGAAAGCTATGACATTCTCACAGTTGGGGTCTCAATACACTGAAGAGCTTAAGATTCGAATCCCAACATAAATCTTGCCTACAATGAGAGGAATGTGACTATGACTAATGTTTTAAATGCTGTAAAGTAATTTTCATTGTAAGATATGGTGTCTGTATCAAGATGTTTCAAGTAACTAGGGCCAGGCAGAGTTTTCCAAACCATCTGTACTGTAAACTATTGCATTCGCTAGTAGTGGCAATTAGTTTTGTCTGTATGAAGAAACAATATACAAGGACATATGCTGAAATAAACTTGTTTGAAAGTTTAAAGAAATGATATTCAAGTACCGAAAAGATTTCTTACTATCATATCTACAGTAATTTTGAAATGTGCCTGTGCTGGACTGAACGAGAGTGACCATCAACAGGCATGATAGTTTATGCCAAATGTACAAAGTTCATGCTGCAATGCTCACCATTTATTTGGCACAATAAACAAAAGTATGGCTGCAATGAAACACAAATATAAACTTGAAATAAAAATACATTTATGAAACAAAATTAAAATGTTTTTTGTGTTCATATTGTTACACTCCG
>NW_013672387.1:46417-48514 GCF_000517525.1 Limulus polyphemus
CTAAAAAAGTTCTTTTACCTGAAGAGCCTGTGATGATGACAAATGGACTATGCTCTTCTTTTAGACGTCAGTCAAATATTCTAGAAGTGTATATCCTTTCTTTACAGTTGTATTCCTTGCTTTAACAATGACTGGCTCTACCTCCTAGTTGCCAGATATACTGCTTTCTGCTCCTCTGTCCATCCGTTAATCTCTGCCAGTAGCTCAAATTGTGCTCTATATGCTTCCCACGGTGCCTTCTCATCAAATTCCTGTGGCTTCCTTCGTACTGGATCACTCCTAGTACTGACATTCATATCTGGGATGTGACTTCTAACGGGACTGAATATGTCTGCATTAGGGTTTAGCTGCAGGGTCTGGAAGGGGCTTGCCATTATCTGGGGCTGATTAAGTCGATGGCTAATGTATCCTCCTTGTGTAAAAGACAATAGATCATCGTTTAATGTATCTAATTCTTTTTTAAGTTTACTAATGTTTTCCGTTCTTGATTCCATAAAAGAAATGGTGTCCTATGAACTTAAAATGTCTGAGAAAGCCACTAGGGGGGACATTCTGAGCTTCTGATTGGCTATTCATGTCATATATAGAAGTAATAGTATATAAGGGAGTGTTTGACTTATTACATGAGCAATATCTTAGCAAATAGCTTGTCAGTATCGATAATTTGAGTTTCTAAATTGTACGAAACAGTAGACTTAGTATTTTGACATCATGAACATTTAATTTGAACCAGTGCTGCATTGAACATACCTCATGATACACGAACATTGAAGTTTATCTGTGTTTAGTTTTAAATTAGGAAATTAAGTAATGTATAGTACTAAAATTTGAATTATAATCTACAGTTTGATACCAAGCTTATTGACATAAATTCATGAAATAGTAATTCAATAAAATTTTGAATGTGAATCAACAAACGAGATGACACTACCTTTCACCTGTGACCCGTCTTGAGCGGGTTAATTGGAAATTTGTTATTCTTTAAAGAATTTCATTTCCTGTCTTGAAGGTTTATGTCAATAAGTATAATTAGGCTGCATTCTGTAGGTTATTTTGGTATATAATGTCGAAAACATGAATTTCTGACACATTTGTAATCTTGTGCTATACCATCACCTGAGAATGAGTCTAAAATGACCCAAAATTCACCACATTCCATCTTGCATGTGACTTATTGGCTATTTTGGAAGCTTCTTTAATTGAGACCTTATTGCCTATTCGACCAGGGAACCTCTTTGATGCTTTGTTGGCACTCAGTGATTAACATAATTGGATCAAATAATGGATTTAGAAAGGATATGTTACATAGTTTACTCTTGTATGTAGTCATAATCAGCAACAAATGTGTCTGGGTCCAAATAGGTGTACGAGAATTTCACCAGAGCTTTGTTGGCTGTGATTGAACAACATATTTAGGCTGACTATGAGGGTAAAACAATCACATTGATGCTTTGTTGGCCCTCATTAATCAACATATTTATACTAACTATGAGTGTATTAGTGAATTGTCTCTTTGTGTTCATGATTGTTCTACAAGTTTGATTGATGAATGTTGAATCACTTTTGGTTCCCTCAATGTTATTTACAATTCAATTCATTGCCAATGTAGTGGAACATTGCCCTTATTCACCTGGTAAAAGCCTTGTCTTTTCCCAAGTTCTCTTGTCTTATGTTTCTGAGGAATAGGAATTATAAACTGACCCTATCTTCATGGCACTTTTTAGTTTATCACTCGGGTGTTTGTTAATACAGATATTGTGCACATTTCTATGACCCTATCTTCATGGCACTTTTTAGTTTATCACTCAGGTGTTTGTTAATACAGATATTGAGCATATTTATGTAATACAAGAAGGTGTTGTATTCTAATGTGACTTGATTTTCATGTGTGTATGAGAATTCCTTAATAACAGCAGGTTTTAATAGAAAAGTTTGAGTAATTGTAATTGAAAAGTTAACTGAGTTTTGTACCTCTATCAGAAATTAAGGACACTGGACACTCAAATTATAGTTCCACAGCTTTCCATCTTTGAAGACTGATTTCTGTACAACTATATTCTAGTATTCTATATTCAAGCAAAAACTGGGTTCAACTGA
>NW_013672388.1:0-10944 GCF_000517525.1 Limulus polyphemus
CCAAACGATTGTTACTTTCTCGTTTATCATATATCCAGTGATTGTTACTTTCTCGTTTATCATATCTCCAAATGATTGTTACTTTCTCGTTTATCATATCTCCATTGGTTGTTACTTACTCGTTTATCATATATCCAGTGATTGTTACTTTCTCGTTTATCATATCTCCAAATGATTGTTACTTTCTCGTTTATCATATATCCATTGGTTGTTACTTACTCGTTTATCATATATCCAGTGATTGTTACTTTCTCGTTTACCATATCTCCAATGCTTGTTTCTATCTTCACTATTAAAGGATGTCTTACAAGATGCTGCAGACGAACGCGTGTAAAATCTTCTTATCTTTCACCACTCCAATGGTAGATTTTTTAGGGAGCATCTGCCCCTAGTTCCCCCTCGCCGATCTGACGCGTCTGGCGCACCCACTTTCACAGTGCAAAGTGACAGTGGCGCTCGCTATACAAACTGCCACCACCCTTCAGATTTGTTCTGTATCCGCCAGTATCACTCCAATGATGATACGTAGATTTTTAAAATTTATTGTACAAACTAAATAAACCTTGTTTTTTTATAAATATTAAATTGTATAGTGAAAAAACCAATACCACAACGGACTCTTTAAGGACAGCGTATTGTATTCTGCTTCGTGTTTTAACATATAACATATACGCTAATTTTTACGAACGATATTCTGTCTTCGTGTTTCAACATATAACATATACGCTAATTATTACGAACGATATTCTGCTTCGTGTTTCAACATATAACATATAAGCTAATTTTTACGAACGATATTCTGTCTTCGTGTTTTAACATATAACATATACGCTAATTTTTACGAACGATATTCTGTCTTCGTGTTTCAACATATAACATATACGCTAATTATTACGAACGATATTCTGCTTCGTGTTTTAACATATAACATATACGCTAATTATTACGAACGATATTCTGTCTTCGTGTTTTAACATATAACATATACGCTAATTTTTACGAACGATATTCTGTCTTCGTGTTTCAACATATAACATATACGCTAATTATTACGAACGATATTCTGCTTCGTGTTTCAACATATAACACATACGCTAATTTTTACGAACGATATTTTGTCTTCATACTATAACAGGCAGCATAGACGTAAAGTTTGGACTGGTGCCTTACAACGACAGTAACATCATTATTACTGAGGCCTCCTTACAAGACTCTGTAGACGATCTTATGAGAAAAATCAATAGCGGAGAGTTAAAACTTACAGACTTAAGTGGAAAACAACTTACTCTTGTTCGGATGTCAACCGCCACCACAACCACTACCCCAGCGCCACCTGGTAAGTCATTATATAAATTTTACTAATATGAACTTTAAATCGAGTAGCGCTAAATCGTAAACATTCTTATATATATATCGCCATACACAACGTTAAAAATTAGGCATAAAATTTATAAGAGCATAATATTAAATTTGATGTTCAAAATTATGCACAATTATTTAACGTTAAACTGTCACAAATCAAAGTCAGTTATGTCTCATGATAAATGTGATGATCATTCGTATATTTTAAATATAGGTGTTAAGAACGTTCAGTGTACCCAATGATATCCAACAGTAATTTAATCACATGGATATATGTTAAACTTAGACTTCTACTTCTGTAGTCCAGATACGATTTTTCATGATTAATATGGTTTTTTTATTTCAGATAATTCCTTTGACTTTACTCCTGTTATTTTCGGTGTCGTCGTTGGAGTTTTCGTCTTAATGATCGTGCTAGTTATAATGACAGCAATTGTTGTCAAACTTATGAACGGAAGAGATAATAGGATATCGCCTAATGACGTAAGAAACTACATTCCTTTTACGGTATTTCCGCCTTCAGTCTGGTGATTCAATTTATTTCAACCAATATAACATATATTAGTATTTTAAAGGGGACCAGTTGTCCCTGTGGTAGGGCTATGGATTTCGGAGCTGGCGACCCTGAGTCGAACCCGTGCGATACCACAAATATATACTTCTCTCTCTCTTTAAGCTGTGGGTGCATTATAAATTTGGGTGGTAGGGTGCAGATGACTGATTGTCTTCCGACGACGGCAGATAGTCTTAGAAGTTTTCCGTAAATACAAAATAAAAATACCCTTTTAAAAACTGAACAAATTAGAAAATAATGAGACCCAAGCTGTAGAATTGAGTAATGGTGGTTTATCCTAGATTAAAATGAAAATATAATATTTTTAATGATAATTACTTTTTTTACCTTCACTTCTGATCGAACTAAAACCTTCTATTCCTTCAAGTCTACAACCAAGGCAAAAGGAAACCGTGATGAAGAATCTGAGGTTTCATCCACTGGAGGGGGTTACGGCAAGCAGGGTGAAAGTTTTCGCCGTCAAAGCGTTCCTTCAGCCCCCGTATATCGGCCACCAACTGATGGTGAAATAAAAAAAACACCTCGCCCCCCATCATCGGTGGTAAGTTTTTGTCTATCCAAGTTATTTAGGTAACAAAATATCATCAATAGTTTAAAAAAAATAATCTGAAAACATTTCTTGAACGTGGTATTTTGTAAAATCTGATTGTGATTTTCTGAACCAAACAATGATATTGTAGATTGATAAGATATTAGTATGAAACTCAATAATCCACCCCCCACACCCGTCAGTGGCTTAACGGTATCTCTGAGGACTCAAATCACTAAAAACTTCATTTCGATACTTGTGCTGGGCACAACACAGATAGCCCATTGTAAGCCCGCCGACAGGGGGGAGGGGCCAAGGGAGCAACTGCCCAGGGGCCCGGGCGAATAAAACCTGGTTATGCCGTAAAGCCCGCAAAGCATCTTTAGGCTATATCATCATTTAATGATAAAAACCATAGTTTCTTGCTTTTCTTTACATATAGATGCTTGATATATTAAGAACGACTGAAATAATAATTTGAGTAATAATTAATATGTATTTGTTACTTTATAGATTTAATAGATATTTGTTGTTACTTTATTAACGTTTTTAAGCTTATACTGTGACGTAAAAACGGCTGCTGCTATGATTTTGTCTGGTGTATGAGCTCGTTGCTGTCCTAATTTAGAATCTTCTTTTTAATAAATTCTTGAAAATGTTAAAAAAAAGAGAGAGAGAGAGGGGGGGCGTGCTGGCTCTCGACGTTCCTGGTCCATTGTGTAGCTTTGTGCTAACAACAAACAATAATTACCTAGCTCAGAAATAGTCAACTAATATGTTAGTTGTCTAGTTGTTGTTTGAAGTTGATAAGTTTGGATGAAACACTTAAAATATTAAAACTTATTAATTCTGTGACAATATTTTATTTAATCTCGATACAGAACGTTTTCTTAGAATTTATCTAACTTTGTTTACAGCGAAGAGAACTGAAGATAGATGAGGAATGAACGTTTCGGAACAATAAGCCACCAGCAACGTTTGAAGATATTATCAAAAACGAAATTGAATACATATACGCATCACGTTTCTTTATATACGACTTCTACAACTAGTGATTGTGTGGTTCACAGCACGCTATATTCATTCCCTTCTCTGCGTTCGACATGATTTGTGTGATAAACAAATGTTCTGAGCTAAGATAATTCTACAAAGAAAAATAAGTGTTATCTTAATATTTCTTTAAAAAAATCCAATCTTACCTAGAATTTAAATAGTAAATCGTATGTAGATAATTTTATATTATTTAAAAAATTGTACCTTGCATAGATTTTTTTTAATTAAGCCTAATCTGCTTAACTATGATTAAGACTTGCGTACATGAATTTTGATTTAGGGCATTATATTAAAATTATACCTGACTGTACATAATCACACTACAGTAAAAACGTTACCTGGGAAATTGTAATAAAACAAAACCTTAATTAGATACTAAAACTAACGCTAAGACTGACCTGGTTGGTTTTAATACAAATTGAAACCTTGGATAGATAATTACACTAATGCTAAGCCTTACCCTAGTTAGTTATAATACAATGAAATGCCACCTAGATATTTACACTAATGCTAAACCTTATCCTAGTTAGTTGTAATACAATGAAACATTACCTAGATAATTACACTAATGCTAAGCCTTACTTTAGTGAATTATAATACAATGAAATTTTATCTACTTATACTAAAGCTAAGCCTTACCCTATTTAATTGCAGTACAATGAAATGCCACCTAGATATTTACACTAATGCTAAACCTTATCCTAGTTAGTTGTAATACAATGAAACATTACCTAGATACTTAAACTAGTGCTAAGGCCTTTCTCTAGTTAGTTATAATACAAAGAAACTTTATCTAAATATATATTACATATAATTAGATAATTTAATTTACACTGTTGGTGTAAATTAAAAAAGAAATTAGAATATTCTGTGCCTTTTACAATTATGTCTTTCTTTTCAAATTCATAAAGCTGTATAATTTCAATATAAATCATCAGCCTTCGTCGTGTGCCTTAAAATTATACGCTTTTTCTAAAAAAACAAAAACAATACCCGTGTGTGCCTTTTATTGAGAAAATCTAGTTTTTATGCCTTTTTTTTTATTACGACAGACTAGTACAGCATCACAAACCGTCACTGAATAATTAACAAGCAAAAAAGTACATAAATAATTTGTGCTACAATTACTGGTGAGTGCAAAAGTCACTAAAAACCTTGATTATTCCTGTTTGTTTTTAGTTTAAGTTATTCTTTATAATTAGTGTTCCAAAATTTAACCTTTTTTTTGATAAAAATCACAATTTATAATTCCACGTTTTAAAATAATTTATTGAATAACCTAAGTCCGTGTTTTGAAGAAAGGTGTCAGTATAAGAGCACATTTTTTCTCTACTGTAAAATCCTTTCGAGCATGATATAACCTTATATTTTTTTAGGCTTAGCTTAACGCGTTTCCGAACAAATGCATGTCGATAAATAACAATTAAAGTAAGAACAAATTAGAAATAAAATGCCTACTTTTATTGGAATTGATAGATTAAATATTCAGACTAGGCTGAACGATGTAAATGTAATACAATTCAGAGTGGATATTTTGTTGTTAATATTTACGTGTATTTGTCTAGGTAACTAATTTCTCAATGCGCCATTTTTATTGTGATTGTAAACGGCTTCATATTCTTTTATTGCAAAACAAGTGAAGTTGATGTCAACTGTGTTATATAACTGTGATTCTTATTACTAGTCTTAAAAATATATTGATTTTAACTCAGATTTAATCAACAATAGTTTGTGTTTTTTAATAGCATAATTTAGGTTGACGTCAGTGCATTAAAACGTTGATTGTATAATTTGATCACATTAATTTATTTTTGTTAATATATCTAAACATATCAGCATTTTATTTCTAATATAAAAACTAAACATCAACTTGAAGGCTTAAATAATAGTGCCTTAAAATGATAAGTAATTGATCGTGAAAGTTAATATTGCGTTTTGTAGTTTCGGTCAATACATCCAAAATCAGATATGCCAAAATATTGTTATTACTAGAACAATGTTGTAAACTATTCATACACATCAAACAACAATGTACACGCTAGTAATATTTATTTCCAGAAATGCATACTGTTTTTCATTAAACACATTTAATATTTCCGGTATCATTGCAGTTAGGGTACTTTTTAACTAATTTATTTAATAAGTTTTTTTGAGCCTAAATAAAACCTTAATAATAAAGATTAGTAATCGGCCATTCCGAAAGTGTATTAGATATATTATTACAAAACGGAACTACTGTGATGATATTAATTATATGAATTTTAGGGCTATGCTCGTTATATTTTTTGCATATATATATATATAGATAAATATATTTAATTTTTATTGTTATGGCAAGTTTTATCAAAATGTTCAGTTGGTCACATATATATAAAAATGATTAGCTAAATCTGTCACTGTTACCAATCGATATATTTTTTATAAGGGTTATTGCTGTCACGTTGATTTCTGATAATTAAATTGTTAATGCACTAAAGGTAATTGTGTTAACTTGTTTTGGAATTCAATTACAAAATAAATTTCACGGAGTCTATAATGTCAAATCGAGCGTAGTGCTCCCCAATGGCCCAACGGTACGTCACACGGTAAAATTCGGGTTTCGATGCCCGCTGTGCGCAGAGCTCAGAGTGTTGTGTAATTCGTTTTTTAAATATACATTTTTGTACTAAATTGTTAATTGATCCATGACTATTTTGGTTACATATGAAAAAGAAAGCAAAAATATTGCAATTAATCCCACAAATAATTTTTGGGGACCTCCTGTACTTTATATAGAAGATCAGTGATGTTGGTTTCGTCATTTCTTTACATTGAGTGTTGTAACAAGCAAAAACATCCCACCGATTTAAAAACAAATCAGTAGTTTGAGTGATAAGCTCACTGTTCGTTGTGCAAATTATTAATATTTCAAGGCCACAAGTATGTGTGAAGATGTCCAAGCCAATCTTTCGACTACAAGTATGATGTGAAGATGTCCAAACCAATCTTTCGGCCACAAGTATGCTTGTGGCCGAAAGATTGGTTTGGACATCTTCACACCATACTTGTAGCCGAAAAGTTGATTTGAACATCATCACATAAACCAATCTTTCGGCCACAAGTATGATGTGAGAATGCCCAAACCAACTTTTCGGCCACAAGTATGATGTGAGAATGCCCAAACCAACTTTTCGGCCACAAGTATGGTGTGAGAATGTCCAAACCAACTTTTCAACCATGAGTATGATGTCGTGATGTCCAAATGAACCTATCGGCTACTGGATTACCATGAGTATGATGTCGTGATGCCCAAATGAACCTATCGGCTACTGGATTACCATGAGTATGATGTCGTGATGTCCAAATGAACCTATCGGCTACTGGATTACCATGAGTATGATGTCGTGATGCCCAAATGAACCTATCGGCTACTGGATTAGTAATTTTTCCAGTAAACACATTCAATTATTTAAAACTGATTAGGACATTTTAATAACTAGGATTATTGTTGTATATTGAAGTTTTGGTTGTGATTTTTCTTCGTGTTGCACTATTAGTTAACGACTCGGTAGGTTTTGCAAAATAACAGCTGTGATCTATTAATTTTAATGTTCACTTGTTGTTCCATATTCTGTATTGTTCTTCAACGAGGAAAAAGATATAGATAACACAGACAACACTTTATAAACACAGAAGTACGTAATAAACAGTATTTTCTGTATGTACACTGAACAATGTAAAGTCACGTCATAAGTGAGCAAAGAAGAAAGTTTGTGGTTCACTCCCTACCTTATCGATACCAGGGACTTGTTCGTTACCTCCCTTCTCGATACCAGGGACTGGTTCGTTGCCTCTCTTCTCGATACCAGGGACTGGTTCACTGCCTTCCTTATCGATACCAGGGACTGGTTCGCTGCCTTCCTTATCGATACCAGGGACTGGTTCACTGCATTCCTTATTGATACCAAGGACTGGTTCGCTGCCTCCCTTCTCGATACCAGGGACTTGTTCGTTGCCTCTCTTCTCGATACCAGGGACTGGTTCGTTGCCTCTCTTCTCGATACCAGGGACTGGTTCGCTGCCTTCCTTATCGATACCAGGGACTGGTTCGCTACCTTCCTTATCGATACCAGGGACTTGTTTGCTGCTTTCCTTGTCGATATCAGGGACTGGTTTGCTGCCTTCCTTATCGATATCAGGGACTGGTTTGCTGCCTTCCTTGTCGATATCAGGGACTGGTTCGCTACCTTTCTTATTGATATCAGGGACTGGTTCGCTACCTTTCTTATTGATATCAGGGACTGGTTCGCTGCCTTCCTTATCGATATCAGGAACTGGTTCGTTACCTTCCTTATTAATATCAAGGACTGGTTCGCTGCCTTCCTTATTGATATCAGGGACTGGTTCGCTGCCTTCCTTATTGATATCAGGGACTGGTTTGCTGCCTTCCTTATTGATATCAGGGACTGGTTCGCTGCCTCTGTAAACTCTCGCTGTTCAGTGAAATGCAAGTACAAGAGAAACTATTACAATTTAGTTATGAATACTCTATCAGTTTTTGTTTCACGGACGGCCTGGTGGTTGTGAAGAATGGCAGTTGAGAAAAACTGAATTAGCCTTCATTACATAGGAATCAGATTTTGGTGCTTTAAGTCTTTGTAGTCACGGTGAATGATTTGTTTACAACAATGTCGGACTTTATTCTTGAACCTTAATCCAACATTGTTGGACTTTATTCTTGAACCTTAATTCAACAATGTCGGACTTTATTCTTGAACCTTAATCCAACAATGTTGGACTTTATTCTTGAACCTTAATCCAACAATGTCGGACATTATTCTTGAACCTTAATCCAACATGTGGACTTTATTCTTGAACCTTAATCCAACAATGTCGGACTTTATTCTTGAACCTTAATCCAACAATTTCGGACTTTATTCTTGAACCTTAATCCAACAATGTCGGACTTTATTCTTGAACCTTAATCCAACAATGTCGGACTTTATTCTTGAACCTTAATCCGTGTAATAATATTTTATACTCTGCTCGTTTAGCTGCGAGTTAATTCATGATATCTTCATCATAAGTGCAACTTATTTTAGATATTCAATAAATACCTCCCTTATGTTCGCGTTAGGGTTGTTGGTTTTTTCTAACGCAAAGCTACACTTGACTTGGTGTTTGTGTACAAGATCTGAAATGCGCACATAATGGTTTGTTCCTATGTTTGTTGGATTTAGCGCAAAGCTATTCGGAAATTATCTGCGCTAGATGTCCCTAATTTGAAGTGATAGACTAGAGAGGAAGAGCTAATTAACACCACCCACCGTCTACTCTTTGGCTACTCTTTTTTCCAGTGAACAGTGGATTAACCGTCACACGCAGACACCCAAACAGGCAAAAATGTGATGAAATGATACCTGGATGGAAAAAAAAAAGGCTGGTGAGATATTAACGATCATGGCTTGGCTTGGCCAAATTCTCGATATATCATTAAGGCTTATATATGGGTTTATATAGAAATCTAGAAGGCCAAAAATGGCAACCAAGCAACTTGGCTGAATTGTTTGGGGGTGTAAAATGACATTTGAAACAAAATTTCACAATCATACGTCAACAGAATAAGGTGTACTGCTCTGTTTAGAACAAACTAAAATCATTGTTTCTGACTCTATATCATGTAAACCCGTTGAGTGAAAGACAAACAAGATTACTTGTGTTATTGTATACATACGTAAAAAGTGGCAGTAATATAAGTTTGTAAAAAGAAGTGAACGAAGAATTTATCTTGTTTTATACATCTGTAATTTCCAAATAAAAGTAAAACATTGTCTTATATATATGTGTATAAATACTTAATACAGCACTGTTTATACATATGATGACGAACAGACATAATGGATCCGTGCTTTAATTTTCTACCCAGCTCTTAAAATAGATTTTAATTCTATGGAAAATCTTTAAAAATTCATAAGTACTAATTCTGAAACAGGCTATTGAACTTCACTGAAAAGCTAAAACTTTAAATTGTCGTACAAAAAATTTTTTTCTTACTGGTTGCCTTTGTTCACTATCGACAGATGATGCATTAGTGAGATTTACATGGTGCTAGATTGAATAGGTTAGAGTAAAACAATACTGTATTGTAAGACCCGATTGTTTTAACTACTACACCATATCTCTCTTAGTTAAACGGTTTAAACCTCATATAACTGTTACACTTACAATACGTGAATATTTATACCTACAAGTAAACGAAACGAATGGAGTTTCTTAAAGAGGTTTTTATTTCAACAAAGTATAGTTTAATTTAACAAATAACGTTTTATAATAATTCATATATTTGTTTTCGCAATATCTGTTTTGGATGAGAAGAACCATCGAGTTCTGGGGTTAATTCACGACAGCACACAACCATGACGTTTCATCCTTGACTTTTGGTGTGACGCTGAAGGAGAACCATCGAGTTCTGGGCTTAATTCACGACATCACACAACTGTGACGTTTCAAAGCCAAGTCATCCTTGACTTTTGGTGTGACGCTGAAGGCTGGAACGGACTGTCGTCTCCGCTCTAGACAGGCCGAAAGTTCTCCCGGAGCGTGTGCTTGCACCAATAACTCGTTGAAAATTTCGAAAACGTTGGTGGATGTCTTGGCAGAGGCTTCTATGAATCCATTTTCCCAGTCCATTGTCACTACACTCTCGGCTAACTCCTTCCCGACCATCCGATGGTCTTCTAGGTCACATTTGTTACCAACCACAACGATAGGAATGTTTCGAGGCCGAGTTTCGAGAACAAGCTCTCGCTCTCGACGTACCTCTTCAAAAGATTCGGCGTCATCGATGGAATACACCAGAACGAAGGCGTCACCAGTACTCACAGCTAGTCTTTTCATTGCTGGAAATTCGTAGCTGCCACTGGTATCAAGAATATCTAGCGTTAAAACAAAGTGGTCCATGTCAAATTGGCTGCGGTGGAACTCTTCCACGGTGGCCTTGTAATCGGTCGGAAAGGTTTCGTACAAGAATTGTTGAACAATAGCAGTCTTCCCAACACGCGGACTTCCGAGAACAACGACTATGTAATGAGTTTTCATTGGTTCTGACTCTGGAAGTGACTTAATGGGCACATTTTCTCCGGGTGGGAAGGACTCCATTCCTATAAATATATCAGGAATTTGACTGTGGAAAACAAACGATAAAAACATAAGAAAATAAAAATTTTAGTATAATAATAATAATCAAAGAAAGTATTTCAAATTCAACGTATTTAGGCTACTGTTTCGTAGGTCCTCATCAAAATGAAAAATAAACCTTGTAGTCAAATATATATATATATGTTTTCTGTAATTGAGAAAATAAATTATTATATTCAAAAATTATATATTTATTTCTAGAAACGGCCTTCCCCACCCCAACTCGTGGCTGGCATGGCCAGGTGGATAA
>NW_013672388.1:11341-13580 GCF_000517525.1 Limulus polyphemus
GAGTTGGCAGTGGGTGGTGATGAATAGTTGCCTTCCGTCTAGTCTTACACTGCTAAATTAGGGACGGCTAGCGCAGATAGCCCTCGTGTAGCTTTGCGCGAAATTCCAAAAAACAAACAAACAAACCACCCCAACTCTTTTTCTCAGCAGATAGATTCCAAAATATTTTCAAAAGTAATACAGTGTTTCACCTATCTACATTATATCGAACCACTCATTCTGTTGCTCTTTTTGAAACCTTACGACATAACTAAGTTATGTAGACTACGTGTTATTACCCAACATGACATCCTATCTGGATGTTACAACCTTACGACATAATTTTTATCATGTCAAGACTACATCCCAACCAACATCACATCCTATCTGACATAATTTTTAAGATGTCAAGAGTACAACCCAACCAACATGACATCCTATCTCACATAATTTTTAACGTGTCAAGACTACAACTCAACCAACATGACATCCTATCTGATATAATTTTTAACGTGTCAAGAGTACAACCCAACCAACATGACATCCTATCTCACATAATTTTTAACGTGTCAAGACTACACCCTAATGGCCAACATGACATCCTATCTGACATAATTTTTAACGTGTCAAGAGTACACCCTAATGGCCAACATGATATCCTATCTGACATAGTTTTTAACGTGTCAAGACTACACTCTAATGGCCAACATGACATCCTGACATAATTTTTAACGTGTCAAGAGTACATCCCAACCAACATCACATCCTATCTGACATAATTTTTAACGTGTCAAGACTACACCCCAACCAACATGACATCCTATCTGACATAATTTTTAACGTGTCAAGACTACACCCCAACCAACATGACATCCTATCTGACATAATTTTTAACGTGTCAAGACTACACCCCAACCAACATGACATCCTATCTGACATAATTTTTAACGTGTCAAGACTACACCCTAATGGCCAACATGACATCCTATCTGACATAATTTTTAACGTGTCAAGAGTACAACCCAACCAACATGACATCCTATCTGACATAATTTTTAACATGTCAAGACTAAACCCTAATGGCCAACATGACAAAATTCGTTCACTACGTGGAAAGGATTCCAAAATGTTTGGTTTTATTATTTTTTCCTAAATAGAACTGAAAAGTATTTAAATTGGAAAACTTGATAATCTTTAAACCTACCTTAGGATATTTACAACGCTGTCAAGTTTTACTAGAAGGATAAAGATACATTAAAATTGTTACAACGCTGCAAAGTTCTACTAGTAGGATAAAGATACATTATGATATTTACAACGCTGTCAAGTTTTACTAGAAAGATAAATATACATTAGGATATTTACAACGTTGCCAAGTTCTACTAGTAGGATAAAGATACATTAGCATAGTTACAACGCTGCAAAGTTCTACTAGTAGGATAAAGATACATTAGGATAGTTACAACGCTGTCAAGTTCTACTAGTAAGATAAATATACATTAGGATATTTACAACGCTGTCAAGTTTTACTAGAAAGATAAATATACATTAGGATAGTTACAACGCTGTCAAGTTCTACTAGTAGGATAAAGATACATTAGGATAGTTACAACGCTGCAAAGTTCTAATAGTAGGATAAAGATACATTAGGATATTTACAACGCTGTCAAGTTTTACTAGAAGGATAAATATACATTAAGATTGTTACAACGCTGCAAAGTTCTACTAGTAGGATAAAGATACATTAGGATAGTTACAACGCTGCAAAGTTCTACTAGTAGGATAAATATACATTAGGATAGTTACAACGCTGTCAAGTTGTACTAGAAGGATAAATATACATTAGGATAGTTACAACGCTGTCAAGATCTACTAGAAGGATAAATATACATTAAGATAGTTACAACGTTGCCAAGTTCTACTAGTAGGATAAAGATACATTAGGATAGTTACAACGCTGTCAAGTTCTGCTAGAAGGATAAAGATACATTAGGATAGTTACAACGCTGCAAAGTTCTACTAGTAGGATAAATATACATTAGGATAGTTACAACGCTGTCAAGTTGTACTAGAAGGATAAAGATACATTAGGATAGTTACAACGCTGCAAAGTTCTACTAGTAGGATAAATATACATTAGTATAGTTACAACGCTGTCAAGTTCTGCTAGAAGGATAAAGATACATTAGGATAGTTACAACGCTGCAAAGTTCTACTAGTAGGATAAATATACATTAGTATAGTTACAACGCTGTCAAGT
>NW_013672388.1:14095-19591 GCF_000517525.1 Limulus polyphemus
ACTTCCAAAATATACTCTATCCTATCCATTTTATACTAACAACCATTATCATTATAGTGTAAAACAGTAGATGTAAATAAGCAGTTTTTATATATTGTATGTACAAGCTTTATTTCATTTATTCACCATGACAGATTAAAGGAATAATTGTCAGAGCTGAAATGAGTTTATAATGTGTATTTGTGAATGCATTTATATATCTTAAAGGTCAACATTCCCAAGACGAACATATAAAAGCAGAAACTTAGACTATATATATATCATTATTGAGATAGTTGGCTGACAAGAAAGCATCAGTTAAACAGAAAAGAAACTTGTTAATACAGAGAGGAGGGTTTTTACCATTACTTGTAGCACCAATACTTTCATTATTTAGTGGTTTGGTAGAATGGACTACTGGTAAAGCTGTTGAAATTTAAGACTATGGAAGCACAAAATGAATGATTCTCTTCCCTTAAGAACTGCCACACCCACTTTATCAACCCAAGGTTTATGAAAGACCAGTACATAAAGTATTAAACTCTATAGATAATGATATGAGTTCTGTCATAAAAAAATGATATGCTGCAAATAGACGATAAAGCAAAGATGATAAAACACCTGCAACAACCTCACCATGCCTTTCATTTACAAGGTGCCCCTCCCCAGTGTCACAGCGGTATGTCTGCGTACTTAAAACGCTAGAATCCGGGTTTCGATACCCGTTGTGGGCAGAGCACAGATAGCCCATTGTGTAGCTTTGTGCTTAATTACAAACAAACAAATTCCTGAGAAGCATAAAAAAGAAAGCTGAAATCATATTAAATAAGATATGCTCGATTGGGGATCTAAAGTGGAATGATCGAGGAGAATTAGTGATTAGTGGAAAATCTGTCCCAAACAGCAACAATGATGTAATTCCTGATCAACAATGTAATACGAAATTGAAATAATTTTAACCCTACAGGATGGAAAGAATTTGCAGAACGATTATCAGATATGAATATTCACTAAGAAGTTATTGGAAATGTAGACAGATTGATGTAAATGACGCATGGAGATCACGCTACACGTGTTATGAGATCCAAAAGTTCTATATATATATATATAAATGGGTTCATTTTAAATAAAGTAGCATTGTATTATTTATCCATTTATTTCTTGACTGTCATCATGAACTGTTGTCAGCCTTATAAGTTTAGCAGTTTCTTGAGTCTTGATTCTCCAAACATTTCTCAATTGTCTGCCATCATAAAACGTTAAGTATAACTATATTACTGGTTATTCAGCGTGGATCAGCTGTATGTGACATTACATAGTAACAGTTCTATGAACAATTTTACCAGCAATACTATGACAAACTATGTCACTCATCTTCAAATACCTATCAACTTTGAAGGTTCATGGGAAGTGGCCTTGGCTAAAGTATAGTATCCAAATAGCTGATATAACATGCGTAATGGTACAGAATGCTTATCCTAATTTTCCGATCCTCACATACTTTGCTACCATAACCAATTATATTAGACCAAGTCAACACAAATACCTTGAAGATCTAATTAGAATCTTAAACCAAGAAGAAGAATCTCTTTCTATACCTGACAAAAAATCAATATTTACTTGGGATTCGTTCACCCAAAAAAGAAAGTGTGAATGTAACTGATAGAGACTCTATGACACTCGATCTTGTACAATCAGTACTACTTAGATTTCATATTAACCACATAATAATAGAGCCCACTATAGCTCCATATACTGTTAACAAGCATGGCACATTTTATACATGTATACTAAGCAAGTCAATATATACCCCTATAATCAACCATCGTTTGACCAGCATGCATTGCGAAGTGACGTCACAACTACAGTCACGCCATCTTGTGTTGATACGAACGCCATCTATCGGTGAGGGTATGCTATGGATTAGGGGTCGTATTGAGTAACCCGTTTCATTCAGCTATACCATTTATGAAAAAAAAAGAAGTGTTAGCCTTTGGAAAACAAGCTGTTCAATCAAGCATATATTTAGCATCAGATATTATAAAAGGAAAAAAAAAATTTTTGATTCTTAGAAATGGGGGCAATATAAGGAGCTCAGAACCTGGCCCAAGATGTGAAACACATTGTTAAATCTAATAAAAAGAAGAAACAGAAAGGTCCCATGTTTCGAATCACTAAAACCAAGAGACAAAAATCACCAACTCCAGACTTTTTGACAAGCGATTATGACCCTCCTACCTCATAAAAAGTCCTGCCACTGTACAAAGTTTGAGCTAGGCTTATTTTCTCTCCCTCTCATGCAAACCGCGATTTAGGATCAGTGGACCAAATACTATCCTCTATCTTCAGTGACTGGCAGAGGACCTATCAAATTTTCTGCATCAGGTTCAGAAGATTAATACCCAGATCAGACACAATTATATTTTATGTAAAGGCAAATAAAACTTCCTAAGTAAACTTCAAACTTTTTTCAGTAAAACTTTATATTTTATGTCATTTTACCTCCCCTATTTTTACACAGGATTGATCAATTTGACTGACGTCGTAACTATCATAATAAGTACGAAATATATATATAAATTACTCTTTTTTTCTTTCTAGAAGGACTTCAAGTAGTTACAGGAAACTACATTTGTGTATCCTAAATACCTTTAAGCTCATAACAGTATACATCTGTTTTATTTCCCTTTGAAATAATCCTAAATAGCTGGGCGAATGTGTAGCTGACGTTACCCCATTGAATTACATAACCCTATCTGCCCGGGAAACACTCAATGCACTCAAAATTTTACATTTAAAATTTAATTAAAATATTTTTGTTTATGTTATACCAATTAGTATAGCATAAAATCTTAGATAATAACCCATATTGTAATAGTATATAAGTTTAAGTTCTTAATTTTATAAGGCAATATTTAAAAAAAAATCCTGTATTTACCCTTGTGTGAGACAGGGGACATATTTTCTGTAGCCACCCAATCTTCTCTATTTTATTCACCACCTCTCCAATAAGTACAAAATTTAACGTAAATTGTTCACTATAAAATCGTCATTGTTCAGGCAAACCATAATTTTTATAGCTTCCAATCTTGTTTGGTTACGTAGCCATCAAATAGAAAATCAGACCCCTCTTGCCACACCTACCTGTCACATCCTCTTTTCAGGATTTGTTAATAGTTCTCTCTTACATTTAGTTCTATCTTATGTATAACCAATAGAAACACAAGGTTTTATCTATCCAATGAGGCATTTTATTAGGTTATGTTCTGAACTGAGAATTGTCAATTTCTCTTTTAGCACAAGCTTCATTCTCACGGGAAAGATAACGACTAGCTTGGATGAATTTGGAAAAGCTATTGTTGTATAGTTAGAAAGCCAGAAAAATTGTGATAGCTAGAGGAAATTGTCTGCTTTTGTATGTTATTATTCTTTGTTATTTAGATCATTATTCAATTAAATAAAAAGTATTTTGTGCATTACTACCATTAGTATAAAAATGTAGGGTTAAGTGTCATCGACAGGCGACAGCAAAAAAGAAAAAGAAAAAAAGAAGACATGGTTAAGTACTTTATTTCTTCTTTTTCATGTTTATTCTATATTTATTATTATAAAAGTAACTAAAATCTAAAAGTAAGGATCTCTTTAGGTTAGTTAAGGTTAGATTAGGTAAAACAAATAATAATATAATAAAAATGTTTCACGAGACAGTACACATACACGAGCAGTAATGCAATTCAATAGCATAACGTGAGCTGTATGTTCCCTAAGTGATTTACAACTTATAGACATGGTTCAAAAGGCAATAAAAGAGCAATAAAATTTAATTATAAATAGATGGATACTGTTATGAGTTTCAAGCTACTCAGGATAGACGAATGTAGTTTCATGTTACAGTTTGAAGTCATTCTAGAAAGAAAAAGAGGGTAGTTTAGATTTATTTCAATTTTTGTTTGTGGTTACGAGGTCGATCAAATTGACCAACCTTTATAGAATTAGGATAGAGAAAATAACAGATAAAATATAAAGTTTTACTGAAAACAAACATTTGGAAGGTAGTTAGGTTTTAGAGATTACACAAAAGAAATTGAGATTTTTGAGATGGAGAAAAGTATTTTTCATCTTAACACGAAAATCACTTTTTACACGGACTATTTAAAACAAATACTCGATATCTTGATGGATAAGTCTTTTTTAGTTTATTAAAAATATTTCACTAAAATTGATTTTTCATATGTGAAAGACTTATAATTTTTTACTGAAAGACCGCCAAATTTCGTGAAGATATACACACTATGTTAAAAGTTAGTTGTATCAAATCTATAAGAACTTTAAACGAGTGAAAAGAAGCCATGTGGTTGGTCAAATTGACTGAGCCTGTATTGAGAGAAATAATGCACGAGCTAGTTGCGAGTTGCTTACAAGCATACCTCGTAAAAACTTTTATTATTATTATTTTTCGTTTATCTTACCTAGACTAACCTAATAAGTGTCAAATTTTTACATTTTATTTACTGTTATAAAAATAAATAGATTACTGATGAAAGTTAACACTATTTTGCTATTTATACTAATGATACTACTACACTAAATAATTTTATTTATTTCAATAATATACCTGAGAACACAATATAATAACATGTAAAATATAGACAATGTTGTATAACTATCATAATTGGCTTTCTAACTATGTAATATGAGCCATTAAAAATTCAGTTAAACTCGTTGATGTGTTTTCTACGCAAATAAAGTTTGAACAGGAAGCGAAATAGACAATTTTCTGTACAGAAAACAATGTAATATAATACGTCATTTCATAGAGTAAAACGTCGGCTTTCTATTGATTATAAATAATATAGTATTAAACGTCAGAGAGAACTATTGGCAATTATTGAAAAAAATGATTTGACAGGTGGGCGTGGCAAGTGTAAACAAATAAGAATGACGGCTATAAATATTATGCTTTGCCTGAGTAATAACTATATCATAATGAGTAATTGACGTTAAATTTGTGGAGGGGTGGCAAATAAGAAATATTAAGATTTGGTTTATTAATTACGTTTGATGCCAAATTTATTCTTATACCATGATAATATAGTAGTAGTTTAATTACATTTTGCATTTAACTCTCTAAAATGTCATGACATGTGCACTTTGACCTGCCTGTGGCGAGAGGGTTAACAGATATTAGAAGAAAATCTCGTACAATTTCAAATATTTGTAACGGATTTATTATTATACATTTATTCTAATATCAATGTTTGTTTAGATTAAGTTTATATTTAGAAATATGCATAGCTTATAGTGTTAAATATGTTCTGTGAAACTCCCACTTATTCTCTAAAGTTGTAGAAGATTCCCGAGTGTAAGAATCAACAATATATGTATGTACGTAAAAACTTAATGTAGCCTTGTATTGTTACATAATCTGAATTTTCTAGAAACTTTCCACACACACACACCTATAAATATAACCAACGCGACGTGCCAAAAAACGACTATCTATAATTGGTTTGCTAT